>NW_027502404.1:0-65592 GCF_021521415.1 Bidens hawaiensis | reverse complement strand
CATATTTGATAAACCGAGTATATGACAAGTTTAATGAAAACGATCAAATTAAATATCATATATTAAAACCAAATATGGGTAATCTTGTCTCACCGCGTACTTGTTAATATTTGTGAATTTTGTGTCAATAACTTGTGAAAGCTCAAGTGTCCACTTGAATATAAAATGTGCAAACTGTTAAACCAAATAGTTAATGCCTAAATTACAAGCCGGTGAGTTGGGAACTCGAGTGAGACTCCTTGCTGATATAGAGAACCGATAAAATAATTGTTTATATTTATTAAACCGAATGTTAATTACCTATATCGTCAACACCATTTATTAAACATGTTAACCGTCTTGTAAACGCGCCTAAATATTAATGCGCCCAGGTGCTAAAGGTGACCATACTTCTTTAAATATGTTACATATATGTGATATTATCGGTACCACTAGCTTGTGTTAATATTACTTGTTAAATTTGTTAACACTAATAACATAAATGTCATAATATATAACTAAACTCTCTTATAAGAATCTTATAAAATATAAGTGCTATATACACATTTTTTTAACAATAATATGAATACGTGTTTTTAGAACGTTATAACAGTTAAACCGACACGAACCGAACAAAGAGATTTATAAACTATAAAAACAAAAACTTTTATAACATTTTGGTAATTTATTATACAACTCTTTTATATTTTAATTACCAACTATTCCGTGAAATTCCATACATAAGTTAATGCGTTTTTCCACTTAAACGAAGTAAGTGGACCGAAATTGTATATGTTCATACGATATATGTTTATTGTAAACGTGAAGTCATTTGACATCCGAACCTAACGGAAACCAAACATGCTATGAATAGTAACATTATCGAATTCGACAAAGTTATATGTTATGATGCTAACTTGTTATACAAGAATTATGTGACCTAATGTATGATACCAATACTATAAACTTATATATGTGTGAACTTTCTTAAGAGGGGAACTTTGTTTCTTTAGAACCCAATATGTTTGTTAACACTTAGAGGTGACTTATACATAATACTAGATAAGTATATTAGAATCTATATTAGCATAATGAATGGCTTGCCCATCATAAATTGAAATGAGGAAACCAAACTTAATTACTTAACAACTGGCAATTAGTCATAACACTTCAACATACCCGACGAGCTCAATCAAACGACGATGCCAATAACAAATATTACATTGTTGTCAAATCACTTACCGTTATACACATTCTAGGCATATTTGGTGGTGTCTAGCATCGTTGCAAGCTCATAGTTTATCATTCATTTACGCACATTGCATATGGACCGAGGTGAGTTTCGTGCTGCCCTTTTTACTTAAACTTTTTGGGCTGGATACATGCTGGTTTTACTTATGGTGTGATATTTATCAAGAGGTGTTTTACTGCTAAATTTTGTCCCAACTTTTACACAATCATTAGCCCGAGGGAATGGGCCGGAGGCTTGTATGGGTAGTACTATCTGGGAGACCCCCACGCACAGTGACCCTATGTTGGGTAAACCACACTGAGATCTGCGGATCATTGCGGCATATAACCTACGTGTTTGACTATTGCTTTTAGCAGAGTAATAGTCCGGGACGGTTTAACTTCTAGTATGAGTTGGGGATGCTTATGCTAGTTGCAGGTTTGATTGTGGACTTGATTGATGTGCACCATGCTTTATACTTACATACACGCAAAGTTGCCCGCTTTTATAAATGAATTGTTTTATGTGTATGTGAGCTAAACTCACGAACTCACCAACTTTTTAGTTGACACTTTTTAGCATGTATTCAGGTACTATGGGGATTAGCAATATGGATTAGCTTTGTAATGAGAATGCTTAAGGATAGAGGCGTATGCCGAACATGAACAATGAAGATTAGATGCCAAGAAGATTAGTAGAACCAACCACGGGATTGTAGCAGTGTCAGAGAAGAGATAGTTGTGTAGTTACACCTTGTCATAAATACTTAATGCAATTTATCAATAATATTCCGCTGCTTACACTTGGTACCAATTTGTTCTTATAAAACTCCCAGACCCCTATTGGCAGGGTGTGACAGATTGGTATCAGAGCCATAGGTTTCAGCGAATTAGAATTCATAGATTTCTAAGCTTTAACCGAAATTCTTTAAGGACCCCTACCCGCTAAGACTCTGGCACTGCAAAGACCTTGAACAATTAGGTATATGAAAACACTTAAGTTTGATCAATTGAACTCTAAGGGTTGGCTATTCGAAATGACTCGTTATATGATTTGGCTTATAGAACTCTAAGACATTAGTTAGAGGATTGACAATGAAGTGATGACCTTATTAACTTGAAAGTGTGCATACATGATAAGCTATCGATTTTCTTATGGATACTTGTAAGACCTTTATTCACACATGATCAGTATTGTTGTTTATTGGGCACACTAATTTGATAGGAGCAAGATATGCTCGTGGGTATATGCCATTGCTAGAGGCCATTTTATGTTAAGAAGGAATTTTATTTTAACTGAAGCGTGTTATGCTCGGGACTATTTGGGGATTTCGACCCCATTTTTTGTGTTAAACATTTATTTCTTTCACTTAGCAAAGAAGGTTACGTGATTTACCTCATAGCTACCCATAGAAAGCCGTAGACTGAGTAACATAGGAGCCCATATTGCATTACTAGGAGTGCCATAAGAGCTTGTTGTTGGTGCATAGATGTCAGTAGTTCATATGTATCAAGTCTGTAATCGAGTCTGTAATATTGTTTATGTAATTGTTTGTGTAACAGCGAAGTTGTTGACAAGTTCGCTTAGGCGAACTTGTTAACCGAGCGAAGTTGTTGACAAGTTCGCTTAGGCGAACTTGTTCAACGAGCGAAGTTATTGACAACTTCGCCTGAGGCGAAGTTGTCGTGTATATAAGTAACCTACGGGTTACTGTTTAGGGAGGTTTTTTCTGTTGGTCAATTTAGGTTTTGGTTGATCGAGTTCAGTTACGTGTGAGTCTATTGACGTGAGTCTGTAAGTATCTCGGTTTGAGTTATCAATATAACGTGTGGTTGTTCGTATTGTGTGTACGTGTGTTCGTGAGCTAATATTCTACGTCCGTAACGATCTACACAGGGATTCCGCACCTGTGTATATCGGGATATCTCGTGTACGATCCGTCCAGGAACCTACAATTGGTATCAGAGCATTTGCTCGATTGTGAGGTTCGGGATATTCACGCGGGTGTAGAATTCGTTCCATTTCGGGTGTTACCGGGACGAGTTTGTGGTGTTTTTGCTCATTCTAGCTTCCTACCAGTGTGTTTAAGCCTTCAAATCGTCAAAATCGTCGTTAAAATCCGTTTTTCAGATCTGCAGAAAGTTCAAGTTCGTCAGGCGAAGTTGCTGTTCATCAGGCGAAGTTGCCGTCATGATTCGTAGGGTTTCAGCGAAGATATAAGGAGAAGCGAAGTTATTCATAACTTCGCCTACCTCCTCAACTTCGCCTAACTCAGCGAAGTTCTTCTCAAGTTCGCCTCATTCAGCGAAGTTCTCTTCAAGTTCGCTTACTTTCTAAGTTCGCTTATCCTAAGCGAAGTTGTTCTCAACTTCGCCCATTTACGCGAATTTACAAAGGATCCAGCGAAGTTTTTACTTAAGCGAAGTTATACTTAACTTCGCCTACAGTACTGTTTCGAAGAAATTTTTCTAACTTCGCCCATTTCAGATTTTTTCGGGTTTCTTAGTCTTCAAGAAGGATGTCGTCAATCAACATTTCAGAGCTTGTCAAGATGGAAGTTGAAGCGGGGTCAGCTACAAAGGCCCTAAGATTGCTAAAAGGAACCGACTTTGTTGCGTGGAAGGATCGGTTCATACAGTATGTTAAGTACCAGGATGCAAAAATGTGGGTATGCATCCAAGATGGATATATTCCACCAATCATGCAGTATGAGGGTCGAGACCAAATAAAGAAATACAGTAAAATGGAAGAGGAGGAGAAGAAGATGTACGAAGCCGAAAGCAAGGCTCATGCTGCAATCACAATGGCTCTTCCACAGGAGATCCTACATACATTCAGAAAGTATACATCGGCTAGAGAGCTTTGGGAAGCTCTTGAGAGCAGATTCGAAGGAAATGTAGGCATTCGGGCCTCAAAGATAAAGCTGCTTAAAACTCAATTTTCAGTCTTTAAGTACTTAAAGAACGAATCTCTTGATGATATTATCACTCGATATTATCATCTCATGACTGAATTGAGTAACTACTCCATTTCCTACCGAGAAGAAGAGATTGTAGAAAAACTTCTCGATGCTCTCCCACCAAAATGGGAGATGTATACTGTATTAATGAGAGAAGACAAGGACTTCTCTACTTATGATCTTGAAACCGCTGTCAACAAGCTCAGAACTTTTGAGCTTAATATGGTGAGGAAAGAAACATCTATGGATCAGGTTCAAGATCCAAGCATGTATGGTGCGAAAGTGAACTCCAATACAAGTTCAAAAACTGACTCTGCCGCCTACTACTCGAAAGGTGAGTCGGGTGCAAATTCTTCACAGGAGGGGCATGTGTCAGTGAATTCAAATGGGGATGTTTGCTTTGTTGCGGGTGGATCAAGTGGTACTCAACAGACAGCAAGCCAGAGTGGTGGATCTTCAAGTTCCTCAAGCAATAATTACTCAAAGATGCCAATGAGCGTCAAATCTGCTGAAGAGCAGTTTGGCCTCTATGCTTCATTTATTGCTTCATACGAAAACTATATTCAAGGAAAGGTAGTTGATCCGGCAATGCTAGATGAAGACTATGACCAGATCGATGCTGATGATCTGGAGGAGATGGATTTACAATGGCAGATGGCCATGATAGTGAGGCGAGTGAAGAAGTTCACGAGGAAGACGGGGAGAAAGTTTGTTGGTGGCAGACCAGGGTTCGACAAGTCCAAGGTAAGGTGCTATAACTGTCAACAAAACGGGCACTTTGCCCTCTTGCTGATTAAATCCTTCAACATTCTCCTGAAGTATTGAATGCCATCATAACGTTTTACCACAAATAACTTGATCTGTTCATCATAAATCCAACAGATTATCCCCTTCTTCGCCTCAGCATAGCCTTTAATGTTATAGCTTTTCTTGAACATGGCTGGAACAGCAGGCTTCTTGGTCTTGACAAACCAATGAGCACAGCCTTCCTTCCACCTAGGATGCTCCTCCCACTCAGTAGTCTCATCCATCTCAGCCCTCACATCGGCTTTCTCAACCTTAGGGATCTCGTGCTCGAAGTTTTCTTCTACAATCTCCCCTTCTTCTATCACATCTTCTACCACAATTTCTGCACCAATCTTTTCAATCTCACTGATTGGCAGAACATCTTCATCAAATAATACATCAAAGGCTATGCTGAGGCGAAGAATGGGATAATCTGTTGGATTTATGATGAACATATCAAGTTATTTGTGGTAAAACGTTATGATGGCATTCAATACTTAGGCGAAGTTAGAACAACTTCGCCAACGGCGAAGTTGTAACAACTTCTGCCTTAGGCGAAGTTATCACAACTTCGCCATAGGCGAAGTTATGAACAACTTCGCCTACTGGCCCAAGCCCAAGCCCGAGAAGATGTTTTGTCTATATATATGTGTGTCTTGTTTAGGTTTTGTATCCAGAAAATAAGAGTAATTGTGTTATAGTTCATTTGTCTAGAGAGTAAAAGAGAGGGAGAGTCGTGTGAGACGACCCGAGGTAGAGCTCACCTCGGGTCGGTCGTGTTTTCTGTTTGGTTACGGTATGTAACGTGTTTTAATTATTATTATAAAGAATCTGCAGATGTGTTTATCCCGTTCTTGTATTTGTTCGTGTATTTGTTCGTGTACGTGTTTATGTTCTTTATCTTGTACACCAATAAACGAGTCTAGGAGGATTCCGCACTCCTAGACCTCGTGCGGATCTCGTATCGATCGGCGACGTCCACGGGGGGACCTACACTTGTTGCTTAGGGAAATTAAAAAAAAAAAAAAAACTATAACTATGAACAAAAATTCATATAAAACACCTAGTGGGAGAAAACTAGAGTGACCATGCAAGGCAAATTTATAATTATGGGTGATCAACGTAATTATAAATTTGCACGTGCGCGTGAATTCTGGTAATCCTGTTATGGTAACTAACACTTCCAACAAACTATTACAAAATAGTCTGAATATATATGTACAACAAAAAAATGGGCACGCTAGTAATTCAAAACCTAAAGTACTTTAGATTATCAACAATGACGGCATGACGGTACCATTCATCTAGAGCTTAATGAACTCTTTCGCTACTTTATCAGTTGCTCTTCTTAAGCTAAGTGACTTTATGTGTAGTCGTATTCAAAACTTGTCACAATATATCATTTCAAACAAATATTCCTATAAGTTAGAATTCCTACTTCTTTGACACATATGTGTTAACCTTTTGCAATGCACAACCTCTAATCCAACACGATAGCCACACCAATAAAAATTCTGGATAAAAGTATACTCGTCTAGCATTTTTGGACACTTGACCGATCAAGAACACAGAACATTAATTTTGTTTTTCCCTCTATTCATTGAATTCTACCTATCTTGGCGATACTTTTGATATTTATTTCGGTTATTTTTTATTTCCAATAGTTGGTACGCCTCAACTCTACATGGTTGTTATCAATGGCGCACGTGAAACTAACAGGACTTATCCACACCAACACAACTCTATTCGCGAGTGCTAGTTCATCATGAGTTCTATGCCGAATCGATATTGATATAATGATTAGGACTCAGAAAACTAGACTAGACGTAAGTGAGTGTCATCAACATCATTAAAAACTCTGGAAAGGGTTCTCAACTTATCATTTTTGACGTGTAGCTACGTTTCCCAACGTGCACACGCCTTGATGGTGATATGCCCCTTTATATAATCGAACAACCTCAAAGGCTTGATAACATTCCGACCTTGACTTTCATACACATAACATGTCTAGAGTTTGTCGCATCCATATGTACTCTTGCTATTTACGTTAAAAAAATTACCCAAATGGGTATATGGTGAATTATCTTCGACAAGCCACTTATTATAATGATATTTGAAACCGCTAAACAATCCTACAACACCAAGTGTTGACTTCGTATGTATCTACCCGTGCCTACACCATCTCAACCATTCCGTGTTAACATTTAGTATCCAATAACCATTTTCATCAAATATAGTGTCGCGCCACCAAACCTTTGAAAAGAAAATTAATTTTATCCTATGGAGAACTAATCTCTTAACCTTCACAATAGGAATTCATACCTAATTGTTGGTATTATCTTCGTATTTTCCTTTAGAACTTTGCTTAAGAAATGTTCCTTTATCATGATTTCTATGGTATTTCTAAATTTTTAATTATTATTATTTTTTTGTTATTTTAACCATTTTATAATAGTAATTAGGAACCTTTCGGCTATACCACATCATTTCCTAATTCTTCATATCTAACTACTATGCAAACAAACCATACGAACACCTTATAAACCTCATGTAGCACTACTACCTAGTAGGTTTGAATATTGAAATCACAATTTTCTAATTTGTGATAACTTGATTTGATGGTGACTCAACAGTGGTGTGGTAATCTATATGCACTAATAAACTATAACTGTTTGGAACTCACCGGCTAGCATCAAAAACCTAGACTAAGGATCATTCCAACCCCCCCCCCCCCCCCCCCTTAATTGCAACATCAACCAAGGAAACATCAACCAATCTTAGGTGCACTCTCTATTTTAAGAGTTTAACTTCATATCCTTCTAGGGTTACTCTAATCATTTTAATATGTATTTTTCTTAACATCTTTAATAGTAAAGCTATATTAATACTTCGAATTTTGTTAGAGATAACTAAGATTTTCTTGAAATCTACAAACCAAATATAAAGATTTATTAAAATTAACCAAGACTTTAATGAAAAGATTTTAGAAATTCTTTCTAAATTTTGTTAATATTTACTGAACTTTTATGGGGGATCTATAAATTTATTGCTGAAATTTATATTAACAAAGACCCATGGTTTTTTTTTAATTTTTTTATGTCTTCAAAGTTTATCATTATCTTTTCAATAAAACTTTTGAATGAAAGTGACTTAACATCATATTGGAAAATGACTTAACATCATATTTTTGTTTATAGACTTTTTATAAAAATAGCGCGCACAATTTTTTTCCCTATAACTTATAAAATTCATATATACTTACGTTTATAGATTCATATAACTCTAGCGCGTTTAATAATCATATTTTCACTATTACTTCTTTTTAAACCGGTAACAGGAAAAAAAACAACAATTGACTTGAATCATCATGCACGTGATATCTTTACATTTGACCTATATAGACATCTTCGTGCGATTTTCCTAAGACTACCGTGGTCTAAGTGAAGAAAAAAAATAAAAAATTGTTGACATCACACGTTGGTCAAAGTCCAACTTAGTCGAATTAATGACTCTGCGTGGCAATTACAACCTTCACATCTAAAAAGATTAATGGAATCACTAGACACATATTAGTAATTCTATTAATGACATAGCTTTCCTCCATATGCAACTTTATTTATTCGACCTCGTTTTCATGACTAAAATGACGACTACAGTATCGTTTCGTTTCTCATTAGAATACGTCATCTTTTCATTATAGGCATAGATGTACGCGAGTACTCGTACCCCTCTTCCTCGTTAGAAGTAGCGGGTTTTATTGAACACAACCTTCAAGTTGCGTTCTTTAAACAACGCTTCTCCTGGCATTGCGAACATCTAAATAGAATCCACCCCAATAATTATTATGAACATTCTTGAAATCCACTCTGCATTGCAATATTTTCTTCGTCATATTTCATGAATTATTACAGCTTGGAAAGGAATTAAGAACAACGCCGGTGGAAGGGTTTCAAAAGACACGCCCACCGGTCCACCAACATTGACGAATTTTATTTTGATTAACACTTCCATCTAACTAGGATAACTAGTTTAACTTAGTCATTCTAACAGTTACATCGTAGAATATAACTGCGTTCCATGATAAAAATTAAATTAGTTTTTGAGAAGAATACAGAGGACGGCCAATTCCTTGAATTACCTTACTCTTGGCAAGAATCCATTCCATTGTTTATACTACTCCTACTCGGTTTAAATTATTCAAACAAACATTTTATTTTTGAAATGACAGTTTCCACAACGTGAGATGATAGAACTTTAGTTAAGATGCTATAATATAATATTCTTCTTTCAAATATCTATAAACCTAAAATTCTTTCTATTGAGCAATTCTTGTAAGAGCCGAAATCACTCTTTGAATACGTTCAATTACCCTTAGATAAAGTCGTATAATAAAACATGATATGGGAGTCTACATACCGGAAGAAGATAAACGCATTTCGACCATGTCATTCTAATCCGATCTTGAGAAATATAGCGAATAGAGCATCTTCGACTTGACCTTCGATACTTTTCAAAACATCCTTCCACCCATAAAGTGCTCTAGAGACAAATTATAACCTTTGTTACTAAACCATTATGTTCTTGAATACTGCAACATTACCTCTCATTGAAGTCCTTTATTTCCGTATAAGCTAAGATAACTAATCATATTTCATTTGATGATTTTTAAACATCTATTGATGTCAATGATTTATTTTGCCTCATGGTGAGTTCCCAATACAAATGTCCTAACTAGCTACTTATGTATTGTCGTCATCCTAGATTTGGTATCGTCTGTGAGTCGGGTATATTAAGTTAACATGGTTCTAAAATATAAACAAGAAATATATGTGCTACTCTAATTTATGTAACCTACGTTGAATTTCGAGGACGAAATTCTTATAAGTTGGGAAGACTGTAACAACCCTAATTTTAGGGTCTGATTTTTTTTAAGCACATCAACTTGTGTGGACTTTCACGGCATGCAAACACGATCATAAAAATAATAATAATAATAATAATAATAATAATAATCATGATGATTATTATAAGAAGATTATATTACTTCCAAAACCATAAACGAACGCATACGGCGTATGAGACGTCGGTATAACAGTTCTAAGTTAATACAAGGAGTAATAATGCAATACCATAAAGCGACTAAAATTTGAATGAAATATAAATTGATTAATATCAATAACTAAGTTAGAGTATATTGTTGTGGTCACCTGCCTACAACATTAAAGATTAACGAGCCAGTAACCATAAACGACCGATACCTATACTGTGTCAATCGTGACCAATTATGTGAATATACATAGATGAATGTGACATACAAGCTATTTAATAATTACGTGAGGTATACTAATCGGGGTTAGGTGCATATCGACCTAAAACCCATAAAATATGGTCTTACAAACTGTATATTCCGTATCGGCATTCAGAGTTGAATACAAATAAGTATATATATATATATATATATATATATATATTTGTTCCCAAGCAATAAGTATTATGAAATAGCTAGTTTATTAAATTTTTTTTTTTTTTTGAATTTTATGCTTGCCTCCTACTATTTACAATAAACCGCCATTGCCAGGGATCGAACCCTGGACCTCTCACCCAAAGGCCTAAGCCTTTACCATCCCACCAAAGTGGAGATGGCTTATTAAATGATATTAGTAAATGATAGAATTTACTAAGGAAACGTCTAAATGTAACTCATTAGTTCATATGCGCGGTCCAACAACGCGACATCATTATTAAAACGACTAACATATTATATAAATATATAAGCAGGGTTCGAAACATACATATGAACACTAATAGCAATGGTAGCAATATATATATATATATATATATATATATATATATATATATATATATATAAATCTTAACACAAGAGTGGAGCGCTAAACGACTTTACAGTATCCTTCAATCCATACTTTCCGGACTTCTTCCATGATCCATATTATACCATGAAAATTCAGATTATTTATTTATAAATTAAAATAAATACAAGGGCAGCAGTAAGAATTCGAATAGGTGTCTGGCGCCGGAAAATGTCACCGATGGCGGAGTCGGTTGTGGAGAAATGGTGGTAACTGGAGGATAGTACGGATTCTTGAGTGTTCTGGTTTGGTCGGAGAAGGGGAACCCAACTTAACAAATCGTACGCAGGAGAGGTATAACATGATAAGTATTTTCATAACTTAAATATTTTTAATAACCTGGCTAAACCGATAAATGGTTGCGCGTCCAGTTGAGCTCTCGTCAAGATAAACAAGCTAAAACTAACACGAACCGACACTTTTACGACCAACATTTCTTTGGACAACAAACTAGTAAAAATTGAATAATATTTGATTTGTTTATTTGATAGTTTGGTTAATCTTAAATATGTGATTAACTTAAGTATTGATTAGCTTGGTAAACTCGGGTACTTAACTAGATGATAAAAACCGGATTATGTGTTCAACTACTTGAGCGATAAGTTTGAGATATATCAATAGATTAATAAACTGAATTACATGATTTATTTGGTAAAACCAAGTAGGCGCTTTGTTTAGTTAAAACCGAGTTGGCGACATATTTGATAAACCGAGTATATGACAAGTTTAATGAAAACGATCAAATTAAATATCATATATTAAAACCAAATATGGGTAATCTTGTCTCGCCGCGTACTTGTTAATATTTGTGAATTTTGTGTCAATAACTTGTGAAAGCTCCAGTGTCCACTTGAATATAAAATGTGCAAACTGTTAAATCAAATAGTTAATGCCTAAATTACAGGCCGGTGAATTGGGAACTCGAGTGAGACTCCTTGTCGATATAGAGAACCGATAAAATAATAGTTCATATTTATTAAACCAAATGTTAATTACCTATATCGTCAACACCATTTATTAAACATGTTAACCGTCTTGTAAACACGCCTAAATATTAATGCGCCCAGGTGCTAAAGGTGACCATACTTCTTTAAATATGTTTTACATATATGTTAATATTACTTGTTAAATTTGTTAACACTAATAACATAAATGTCATAATATATAACTAAATTCTCTTATAAGAATCTTATAAAATATAAGTGCTATATACACATTTTTTAACAATAATATGAATTCGTGTTTTTAGAACGTTATAACAGTTAAACCGACACGAACCGAACAAAGAGATTTATAAACTATAAAAACAAAAACTTTTATAACATTTTGGTAATTTATTATACAACTCTTTTATATTTTAATTACCAACTATTCGGTGAAATTCCATACATAAGTTAATGCGTTTTTCCACTTAAACGAAGTAAGTGGACCGAAATTGTATATGTTCATACGATATATGTTTATTGTAAACGTGAAGTCGTTTGACATCCGAACTTAACGGAAACCAAACATGCTATGAATAGTAACATTATCGAATTTGACAAAGTTATATATTATGATGCTAACTTGTTATACAAGAATTATGTGACCTAATGTATGATACCAATACTATAAACTTATATATGTGTGAACTTTCTTAAGAGGGGAACTTTGTTTCTTTAGAACCTAATATGTTTGTTAACACTTAGAGGTGACATACATAATACTAGATAAGTATATTAGAATCTATATTAGCATAATGAATGGCTTGCCCATCATAAATTGAAATGAGGAAACCAAACTTAATTACTTAACAACTGCCAATAAGTTATAACACTTCAACATACCCGACGAGCTCAATCAAACGACGATGCCAATAACAAATATTACATTGTTGTCAAATCACTTACCGTTATACACATTCTAGGCATATTTGGTGGTGTCTAGCATCGTTGCAAGCTCATAGTTTATCATTCATTTACGCACATTGCATATGGACCGAGGTGAGTTTCGTGCTGCCCTTTTTACTTAAACTTTTTGGGCTGGATACATGCTGGTTTTACTTATGGTGTGATATTTATCAAGAGGTGTTTTACTGCTAAATTTTGTCCCAACTTTTACACAATCATTAGCCCGAGGGAATGGGCCGGAGGCTTGTATGGGTAGTACTATCTGGGAGACCCCCACGCACAGTGACCCTATGTTGGGTAAACCACACTGAGATCTGCGGATCATTGCGGCATATAACCTACGTGTTTGACTATTGCTTTTAGCAGAGTAATAGTCCGGGATGGTTTAACTTCTAGTATGAGTTGGGGATGCTTATGCTAGTTGCAGGTTTGATTGTGGACTTGATTGATGTGCACAATGCTTTATACTTACATACACGCAAAGTTGCGCTCTTTTATAAATGAATTTTCTTATGTGTATGTGAGCTAAACTCACGAACTCACCAACTTTTTAGTTGACACTTTTTAGCATGTATTCAGGTACTATGGGGATTAGCAATATGGATTAGCTTTGTAATGAGAATGCTTAAGGATAGAGGCGTATGCCGAACATGAACAATGAAGATTAGATGCCAAGAAGATTAGTAGAACCAACCACGGGATTGTAGCAGTGTCAGAGAAGAGATAGTTGTGTAGTGACACCTTGTCATAAATACTTAATGCAAACATTACAACTTATTTTATCAATAATATTCCGCTGCTTACACTTGGTACCAATTTGTTCTTAAAACTCCCAGCCCCCTATTGGCAGGGTGTGACACATCTACTCTCAAAAATGGCGAGAAAGGATATAAAGAAAATTTGTATTTGTGGGCCAAAAATCAATCCTAGGTTGTAAGGTTTACATTGGAGTCTTTGGTGTTAGTTTAAACAAGTACTACTAAATCCACGCGTTGTTGTTGAGACGTGGTAGGAATTCCGTCAGTATGTGTTTGGTTCGTGATGGTACATGTATGGTACCTAGTACCTATATATGCTATAGCAGCTAAAATGGAAAACTAAAAATAAAGTCGTAAGAGATGATCAAAACGTTTATAATTACAAAGAAAAAGAACTTATATATATATATATATATATATATATATGTGGTGAGTTTCATTTAAAAACTCTTATTTATAATGAGAACTTTAAGAACTCATCTAGACCCTAGATCTATTGATCAATGATTCTAAATAATAATGGCATTTGGGTAATTAATTAAAAGACTATGGGTAATAACTAAATATGAAAAAGGTATTATGGGTATGGATATTATTCTCTTTGTTAACTTCTCCTCATCTCTCTCATGCATCTCTCTCTCTCTCTCTGATAGATCCATTTAGGATTTCTTTTGGTTAATGTTTATATGCTTCCTTGTAAAAATAATACGAATCATCAGGTAATTAAATGGCAATTCTCTACCATGCATTTTTTATGTTAAGTGATAATGTTAATTTAGTTAGTTATTGGAAAAAAGTCTAACGGAGGATTCATGAACCTTATTTATGATAATTCAACTTGAGTGATAATGTTCATTTATGCAATTCTTTTATTTATTTACTTTTTTTTGTAATTTGCACATGAATCTACAGTTTACGATTGGTTAAAAAAATTTACAGAATCTACACCTCCTTCGTCGAATCAACGGTTTGAAGATTTATATACATGTAGGTAGTATAGTCCCGTATATGTATAATATTGAATATGCGTAAATAAACCATCGTTGAAAATTTACATATATGTAAACAAACTGTTAGTTCGAAAATGGATGACGTGAATGAAGATTTACATATATGTAAATAATAATACGCTTATATTTATGTAAACAAAGAAACATGATCAAATACATTTTATTCTTAACATGAAAACGGTGAAAACCAATTTGTTGTTACGATTAGGTTTATTTTTATAGGTGTTTGCTGCTATTTTTTGTTCGTATTTGCTAATTTTCGATTATGAGACGTTATAAGTATTTGCTTATTTATATTTTGTTGTTATTATTAGATGTTTTCTTTTGCTGTTATAAGTATTTGCTGGTATATGCTGTTATTATTTTGTTCTTAGTTTTGATTCTTTTGTTGTAATTTTTAGGTTCTTTTCTTTGTTATCATAAGTCATTTTATATGTAGGTTGGTATTGTAGTTGGTGTTGTTTCTTACGTTCGCATTTTTAAATAAATTGTCATTATTTCCTACGTACTCATGTTAAGATCAAAATGTACATGAACCTTCCCCTGTAAACAAATGCAACTATGTTTTTAGTCACACATAAAGGTGTAAAATATAACGACATATATAAAAGATTTACACATTATGTAAAAATGTACATTTGATTAAATATAAAGATCTATATTTATGTAAATAGATGTAAAGTTAACAAACGATTGTGAGAATAATGATATGATTAGTATGAAGATTAGAAGAACGAATAAATAATTGCATTAGTAAACAGTTTGATAGTTGTAAAAAAATGAGAAAATAGGAGATAAAATAATTTGGTAATTAACAAGAAAGAGAAATTATTAGTTACAATTATGTCCTATTTTATTATTAAAAATTAAAGATTAAATTAAAATAGGTGGTTTAGATTGGTTCTTAAAGTTCTTAATCAAAATTGAGTTCTTAAAGGAAACCAACTATATATATATATATATATATATATATAACTGAATATAAAAAAACAATTATATAAAAAGACTCATAAAAAACTTAAGATAAAAAAACAAAAAGGAAAAGAAAGATAAAAAAAGACAAAAAGGAAGGTAAGAAAAAAGGAAAAAGGAAAAAAAGAAAGAGATGTAAATACTATGCTGTTTTTATGTTTTATTCATAACTTTGTAGATTTCTTTTTTAGAATAGATGAGTTTTAAAAAAAGAAGTGTGTTTAGATGATTGTCTTTATTTTAAATGATTTTATGTAATTCTCTATCTTAGATAGAGGATTAGAGTGACACATCAGCAACATTTCTAAGTAACGGTCTACATCATCCAAGTGGTCATCCATATCATCACCATATCATCCAAGTGGTAGCCATGTCATCGAAGGTGTGAAGTGATAGAACATGTGGAATCCTCAATCTTAAATAGAAGATTATTAATAAAATGAGGAATATATAAAATAGTCATATTAGTATAAAAATAATCTACTCAATAATAATAATAATAATAATAAATTATAAATTATAAATTAATGATAATATTCGTAATAAATATAATAACAAAACTTGTAAGTCAATAATAATAATAATAGTAATAATAAATATTCTGAGTGATAATAATAAACATTAATAAGAATTCCAGTCTATTTAGTTAAATATGTGTTGTATATGTTAAAATCATTTAATAATTTATGACGTACTTTTATAAAATACAACGTACTTTATAAAATACAATTAAATAAAAATATAATACAACATAAAAACTATATAACAAAATACAATATTAGTGAGTGACCAATATATAACCTCAAAGAATGAAGCAAATTATTTTGAAATTTATGACTTAAATCTTTCATGACACGTGCTATATTATAAAGTCACATTTTCCTAAGGTGTGTTTAAGGCAACATGTTGGTCACTTGCTAATATTATATTTTTTTGTATTGTATTGTGTTATTTTGTATAATATTTTATTATATTATAGTTTTGTTGTCGTGTTATTTATAAAAGCGAATCATAAATTAGTAAATGTTTTTAACATCTTTAACACATATTTAACTAAATAGATATTACAATTATTATTATTATTATTATTATTAATTTACTAATTTTGTTATTACAAATATTATTGTTAATTTATGATTTTTAATCATATTATTATTATGGTTATTATTGTTAATATAATTATTAGTAGGTTTAAATTAGTAACATTATATTTTATAAATTGTTTATTTTATTCACACTTCTTTATTTGTTTATTTGAGATATAATCTTTCACATGTCATGCCACATCACACATCTGATGACATGGACGACAATTTAGATGATATGGACCGCCACTTGAAAAGGTTGCTGAAATATCATTCTAATCCTCTATCAGATATAAGAGGATTACCTAAAATCACTTAAAATAAAGTTAACCACCTAAAACCACTTATTTATTTATTTTTTTTGCCAAATCACGAATTCTAGCAAAAATAAATAAATGAATAAAAAGATATCTAACTTTGTATATGTAAATGATTGCTTAAAAGAGAGTGAGGTGTTGAATTTTGGTGGCGGGAGAATCCTTCCAGCTGCAGGGGAACAAAGTCAGCAGGTTTTCTATGCCCATGCCATGTGCCAAACAAATCTTCAATCTTTTAGTCGGGCCGACTTCAGATTTCATCAGCCACCCCCTCCTCCCTTAAACAACTAGTTGACTTTGGCAACTGTCAACTACCCAAATTCAACCAACCTATTCCATCTGTGTCACACCACTATATATATATATATATATATGCATCTACACTCCACTCTCTTCATCACCTCACCAACATATACATAATTACATATACATACAAACTCAAATCCTCCATCAATGGAAACCACCTACATCACATTCATTGCCATCTTTACCATCGTCTTATCTGTTTACAGAAAGTGCAAAAAGTGAACGAATAAGGTGCGGCTACCCTCGGGCGAAACGGGACTTCCTTGGATCAGAGAAACAGTCGAGTTCTACAAGGCGCAACGTTCGAACCAACTGTTCGAAAGCTTCTTCCAGCCAAGAATGAAGAAGTACGGCAACGTCTTCAAAACGAAGCTCATGGGATCACCGACCGTGGTTGTAAACGGGGCCGCAGCGAATAAGTTCTTCATGTCGAACGAGTTCAAACTGGTGATAAGCTCATGGCCAACTTCATCCGTAGAACAAGTTATCTTTTATGAACAAGTTTCTATTTTAATCCTTTTTGTCGGTGGGGCTTAAACCTAATACTTCCCCTCACAAACCCATATGTTTAAAGTTTTTTCCTTTCCTAATGAACTCCCACTCCATTGGTACATAAATAATTATATAAAGAAAAGGCGAAGTATAGTTAGGGCCCGGGGTCCACCCACCCCCCGATTTTTTGCGCAGTGGTGTAAATTTACCCGTTTTCGCCCGAAATATTTTATTCGTAGCGTAAATTAAGCCGTTTTTTATCGAAATTTTGAGCCCGGCCCCCTTATTTTTGAAATTTTTTTAATACATTTTGAGTCCGGCCCTCCGGTATCTTCGTCCAAGCTTTGCCAGTGATTTAAAGTCACATATGATGCAACTTTTACAACCGTATTGATCACATTCAAATATGAAGAACAACAAAGATTAATATTTGCAACATTGCAACATGAATATGTTGTGATTCAAGAGAGTTCTAAAAACAATAACCTAAATTAAATTGTAAACGAGTAAAAGGGTTTTAAAAAAATTAAGAATGCTTTTATGAAACTATATATAATGCTGTCTTTAAGTTTATTAAATTCATAGCATTCAAATTAAAATGTTTCATAATTGTTTTTTATAAAATCAATATATTTTAGATGGAGCTTGCCAATTAAAGAATGTATGTCAAGTGATTTAATTACCATTAAAGACAACTTGTATATCGGATTAGAGTAAATCAAAGCGGAAAGCAACATAAATTACTTTTGTAAAAAAAAAAAATAATCCATTTTTATGAAAATACTTGTTTGAGGTGATATGATCAGCCTAACATGCACTTAACTTGTAAACACGGCCAAAAATCACTGCAAAGAAAGTTACAAAATGAGATAAGGCATCACACCACGTTCAGAAAAGAAAGAACAAGAAGACAAGACCAATGGTATCGGCCGTAGATCGACCGTCGGGCTAAAAGTAATCTTTGTGTATTGGCCTATAAAATTGATTACTTGTTCTAACTTTTAACATCACCCATTTTGTTTTTAACACTGCCATATATATACATGTCTAAATGTTATCTCTCTTGACTTCTTCATATTTCATACATCCTTTAAAGAAGAGAAAAATAATATCAAAGAAGAGCAAAATAGAATAAATATTGTTTTAACAATTAAAATCTTATTCATTCTTGTGTCGTATTTGCGAGAGGTTTAATTGTGTGTTCTAGTGCCTAGTTTGCGAGGGATTCACCATATGCGTTGGTGATTTGAGAAAGAGGTGATCTCTACCACTTTTAACAAAATTAGATATTGAATGGAGATCGGGTGTTTTATTTCATGTTTGTTTCAACTCATTATGTATGTTGAATATGTGTTTCAAATCATAGCGTATGTTGAATGAGAGTTACATCTCATGGTTTCGTGAGGATGGTTGTTTCAACTCATTATATATGTAGGTTGAATGGGTGTTTCAACTCGTGATGTATGTTGAATGGGTCTTACTACTCATGGTTTATGGTGAATGGGGTGTTTCAACTCATTTTCATCAATAAATACCAAGGTTAGTTTTGGTTAAAAGATCAGCCATACAATATTACAACACTATCTCTCTTGGGCTCTCTCCCCCTCTCTACTATTAAAAAATTTTCAAAGAATTCTTGATCATCTACTCTTTCTCTCACTGAGGTATAACTACGTGCTAAGTCCTCCTCGACAGTGCAACCACTTATTCTTGCTGTCTAAACAAATTCGTGACTCGTGAGTGAGAAAAATATTCTTTTAAGGGAAGCATATAGAACTTGTAGCCTCAACAAAAACTTTAACCTTTTGTTATTCAATCTTAGCAAGGGATGATCATGCTAAAGGAAAATGTTAAACGTATTCCTCTTTGTCAAATATGCATTTTATATTCATATTTGTTTTTAAATACCAGTACTAGTACCGAACCGAAAGTTTTGGTACCGGTAATGAGAAGTTGCGATTTTCAGGATTGGGATTTTCGGTCCGGTACGATACCGATCTCATATCTAGTTCCTACAATCACTACCTTTTAACTAGTGAAACGTTTGGTGTGTCGGTGATATATTTCGTTTAAAAGAAACCGGAGCAACTCCCGATTAGGGAATTGAGGAGATGGCGTAGAGTGGCCTAGTTAATAGCCACATGAACCTTTATAAATCGGTTTTGTCAACTCTATCATCTTTTAAACTCTTTATTTGTTGCATACGGTACATATTGGGTTGTAAAAAGAGTTTAATAACAAGATTAGCATCTTAGAGCATTCCCAGCCTGTTCTCCATCCTCATCTTTATAATTACACTACAAATACAATTATCGCTCATGTTCAATTAATTAATATTATTTTAACCTTTACCATTATAGTTTTCTCTCTCCTCTACTTACAACCAATTTAACAAATATTAAAAAACAAATAAGGAAAAACAAAGATTCTCCAAAATTAAAAAAAAAAATCGGCTTTGGGAATACTGTCCCCTCCCTTTTTTTCTAGTTTTCTATATATTTGTTTAAAAGTAAATGGATCAAAATAGCCAAAACATTAAAAACTGAATTCCAAATTAAAGTTCTAATTTTCCAATATAATTTCAAGTTTTCTTGTTCCATTCAAGTAACTAGCTAGGGGAGTCTTGTATTTTAACTTTAGTATAGTTTTTGGTGTATGTTATAAGAAACATTGTACCCACAAAACAAACAAAAAAACAAAAAAAGAGTTGTAGTCTTGACAACTGTGGAACAAAGTCAGCTATAGAAAACACAGATTCCCCCAAGGCAGGAGCACATGCTGTGAATAATATGAATCTTTTCGTCGGCCCGACTCCTGATTTCATCCGCCACCCCAACACTATATTGTTTTTTATTAGTTGACTTTGGTTATAACTGACTAAATTCCACCCATCTTAATACCTATATATACTCCACTCTCTCAGTCATCCATCCAAACACACACCACAAATTCTTACAGCAAAACCCTACATCCATCAATGGCTGCCTACATCACCTTATGTACCCTCTTTCCATTATTCTTTACCATCGTCTTATCTGTTTACAGAAAGTGCAAAAAGCGAACGAATAACAAGGTGCGGCTACCCTCGGGCGAAACGGGACTTCCTTGGATCGGAGAAACAGTCGAGTTCTACAAGGCGCAACGTTCGAACCAACTGTTCGAAAGCTTCTTCCAGCCAAGAATGAAGAAGTACGGAAACGTCTTCAAAACGAAGCTCATGGGATCACCGACCGTGGTTGTAAACGGGGCCTCAGCAAATAAGTTCTTCATGTCGAACGAGTTCAAACTGGTGATAAGCTCATGGCCAACTTCATCCGTAGAGTTGATGGGAAGGAACTCTATTATGGAGAAACAAGGAGACTCCCACCGCTGCCTTCGCGGCATCGTCACTTCCACTCTTAACATTTCCGGACTCGCTGCGATGGTACCAAGGATGTGCGGTTCGATCGAGAGCCACATGAACAAGAACTGGCAAGACCGTGAAGAGATCAGTCTATACCGGTCCACTAAAATGCTCACATTCACCATTGTTGTTGAATGCTTGTTCGGACTAGGGATTGATATAGAATCCATGTTTGGTGTTTTCGAGCGTGTGCTGGAAGGTGTTATGTCTCCTCCTGTGAACTTTCCCGGGACTAAATTCTCTCGGGCGAAGAAGGCGAGAGCGGAGATAGAGAAGGTGTTGGTTGGTGAGATTACAAGGAAGAGAGAGGCCATGGAAATTAGTGGGAAAGAAGAAGAAGAAGAAGATGGCATGCTGTTTTCTAAACTTGTGGCTGCTTTGATTAGAGGTGAGGTTACAGAAGAAGAGGTTGTTGATAATGTGGTTTTGTTGGTGTTTGCGGCTCATGACACCACGTCTTACGCCGTCACGATGACGTTTAAGATGCTCGCGAACCACCCGGACTGTTACTCTCTTCTACTCAAAGGTACAGCCATTTTTTATCTTATACATTTGGTATGTACGAGTAGTTGGTAGTTATATATTTAGTTATTAATGATGATGATCTTGACTTACAGAACATGAAGATATTGCCACCAACAAAAGACCAGGTGAAGCGTTGACTTTTGAAGATGTGAAGAAAATGGAGTACACGTGGCAAGTAGCTCGTGAGACCATGCGACTGTGTCCTCCAATATTCGGATCCTTTAGAAAAGCCACAACTGACATCGAGTTTGAAGGATTTACTATCCCCAAAGACTGGAAGGTACATATAATATTAGTTCCTAATTATATATACTCATCACATAGAATAATCTGATTTGATGTGTAGGTGCTTTGGACGACATATGGAACACATTACGACGAGAGGTATTTTTCAGATCCGATGAGTTTCAACCCCAGTAGATTTGCGGATCCGGTGCATGCTTACGCCTTTATACCATTCGGAGGCGGGCCAAGGTTGTGCGCGGGCTACCAACTAGCCAAGCTCAATATTCTTGTCCTGGTGCATTATGTTGTGACGCGATATAGCTGGTCGGTGATATACCCCGATGAGCCTATTCTAATGGACCCGCTTCCGTTCCCTTCCAAAGGGATGCCTATAAAGATTTTACCCAAGTCTGATTGCTAGCCATATTGTAAACCTCAACTACTTTGTTGAACTGTTTATTTCCAAATTAATTCTTATATATGAAAAAGGATTTCAGTTTGCACTAATTGGTCTGTGATCGATGTTTATAGTTTGGAAATAGCATGTTATGTGTTAATTATTTTAGTATTGAAATATTTTGATGATACTTAAAACACTAAACTGTATTGAATTTATGCTTTTCAAATCCTTAATCAAATAACTAAAAAAAAATAATAATAAAACAAGAACAAGCATGTCTATATATTCTAAAAAATAAAAAAACTTACCAGGAAAATGGTGTATAAAACAAACTGAACACCTTCCTTTAGATAGTTAAGTACCATTACATCGTTTCATTGAAACGTTACAACTTTTTGTGAAAGAAATTACCAGTTGGAGGTTAAAACCGTTCGTCATTGCTATAACAAAATTAGAGGCAGAATACATTTAGTAATTTCTAAGTCACCGGTGACACTACAAAAAAAGTAGTCAATAGCAGCGAAAAAAATCGCCGCTAAAAGACCCTTAAATCGCCGCTATAACCATGTCGCCGCTATTTTCTCGCCTCTAAGGCGCGTCGCTAATGACTAAAGTTTCGGCGCTAATAGTTGTTGCCGCTAAAAGATGTCGCATTTACTAAATATAATGGATTATAATATGATAGTTCTTAATAAAAATTACAAAGGGTTACATGCCTTTATAAAGGCTAATTACAATATGGAGGGAATAAATTATGGAGCAATACAAGCCTCTAAGTTAGGTAAGACTTTGAATATATTGAATTATAATACACATTCTAATTATACAGATGATTGAGTTCCTTGATTGTGGTTATTCCTTATACTCCCCTGCAAGATGGAGGATCCATTGGATACACCAATCTTGGAGCGGTTACGGAGGAACGATGCTCTTGACAACAGTTTGGTGAGCATGTCGGCTAGTTGATCTTGAGAACTGATGTGAAGAATGCGTAGATGACCAGCAGATAGTTGTTCCCTTACGAAGTGATAGTCAAAAGCAAGATGCTTCATGCGTGAATGATACACTAGATTAGCACATAAATACGTGGCACCTGTATTGTCACAAAATAACGTTGGCACCTGTTGTATAGGAATGCCTAGTTCTTTAAGTAAGTTCTTAAGCCATGTGATTTCTGCTGAAGCATTTGCCAATGCCTTGTACTCGGCCTCCGTAGAGGACCGAGAGACTGACTTTTGTCGTGCGGATTTCTATGAGACAATGTTGGTGCCAAGATAAAGTATGTAAGCGGTAGTGGACCGACCGACATCATAGACGCCACCCCAATCAGAGACTGAAAAGGCCGACAGAGTGAGAGGGGAGTTACGGTTTAGAAAAAGGCCATGATGAATGGTTCCTTTGAGGTAGCGAAGGACCCGTTTAAGAGCTTGCCAATGGGCTTGTCTTGGACCATGCATGAAATGGGAGAGTTTGTAATAAAGAATGAAATATCTGGACGAGTGAAGGCCAGATATTGTAGTGAACCGACTAGTTTGAGGTAGGGAGTGGCATCTACCGATGGAGACGGGTCAGTAGGAGATAGAGGATCGGTGGCACTAAGTGGAGTAACCACGTCTTTTGCACCGTCCATGTGAAATTGATTTAGAATGTCTTGTATGTGACGGTGTTAAGATAAGAAGATACCAGTTGTGGTTGGTATTACTTCAACACCTAGGAAGTGATGAAGCATGCCAAGATCCTTGACAGAGAATTTGTTGCTTAAGGCTTTGATGAAGGTTTCAAGAAATTGGGTATTGTTGCCTGTGAGAACAATATCATCAACATAGACCATAAAATAACAAGTCATGTTTTTTTGTTAGTAAATGAATAGGGAAGCATCAGCTAAGGACTTGGTGAATCCAACACTGAGGAGGAAATTGGTGAGCTCAGTGTACCAAGCTCGAGGAGCTTGTTTCAGACCATATAATGACTTTTTGAGTTTGCAAACATGATTAGGGAATTGAGAAGTGACATAACCTGGTGGTTGAGTCATAAACACATCCTCGTGAAGGGTACCGTGAACAAATGCGTTGTTAACATCGAGTTGTCATACCGACCAATTTTTGGAAAGAGCTACCGAAAGAATTGTGCGGATGGTGATGGGTTTTGTAACGGGGCTGAATGTATCAAAGTAATATTTCCCATATTGTTGGAGATACCCTTTTGCCACAAGACGGTCCTTGTACTTGTCAATGGAGCCATTGGGATTAAGTTTAATTTGAAAGACCCATTTATAACCAATTGGCGTGTGAGAGGTGGAAGGTACAAGGTCCCACGTTTGATTTTTGAGTAGGGCGTTAAAATCGAGATCCATAGCATATCGCCATTTAGGATATTTGGAAGCTTGAGAATGAGTTGAGGGTTCAACAATGGGCGGTAGGGGGTGGAGGGTGGTTGTGTTGACGAGGTTTTGGTTGAAGTATTTTTTATTTGGTTTTCGTGTTCGTTGTGGTCGAGCGGATGGGTTAGAGGTGGAGGGTGTTATAGGCGGTATTATTTCGGGTGTTGTTATGGTAGTATTTTGGGTTGAAGAGGAAGTAGGGGACAATGGTGAAGAGGTATTAGAAGTAGTGGAAGTGTTCGGTGAAGGGGGGACAGAAGAGTTTGTAGAAATGGATTATGATGTGATTAGAGAAGTGAGGTTTGGGTGTTGATTTGTGTTGGTATTAATTGGGGATGTGGGTGGAGTGGGTATTGGGTGGGGTTGTATGGGAGTTGTGAGTAATGTAGGTTTTACGGATGCATGGGTGGAAGGGTTGTGAGTATGAGTATTGGAAGGTGGGGTAGGTTGCACAGTAGATGTGAAGATAAAGTCATGGGTAGTGGGTAGGGGAGAAATAGACATATTATCCATTTTGAGGGGAAAAGTGTGCTTCACAAATTCAACGTGTTTAGAGTGATAGAGTCGGTGAGACACGTGATCGTAACTTTTATATGCGGCTTTTGAGGAGTAGTAGCCGAGAAAGATGCATTTGACGGATCGAGGGTGAAGTTTTGATGAGGCATACGGACGTAGCCATGGGAAACACAAGCATCCAAAAGGTTTTAGTTTTGTGTAACTTGGCGTTGTATTGTAAAACCGGTAAAAAGGTGATTTGAAGTCAACAATTTGTGTTGGAAGATGATATATGAGATGGACTGCAGTTTGAAAAGCATGAGTCCAAAAGGTGAGTGGTAAAATGAGATATTCCATTTTGTTGAATGTATGGAATAAGACCGACATATTCGCCCCCATTGTCGGAAAAAAAGTGAGACGAGTGGAGTGTTAAAAAATTTTTCAACCAACTTTTTAAATTGTGGAAATAAAATGGAGACATCCG
The DNA here is from genome assembly GCF_021521415.1 of Bidens hawaiensis. Lineage (NCBI taxonomy): Eukaryota > Viridiplantae > Streptophyta > Magnoliopsida > Asterales > Asteraceae > Bidens > Bidens hawaiensis. The sequence continues at coordinate 40,026 of NW_027502404.1, read as the reverse complement.
ATTATCTTTTCATAGGATAGAACCATGTGTATTTTGAGTAAAAGTCAACAAAATTGACATAGTAAGTATATCCATTGTTTGAGGTTTGAACGGCCCCCCCAAACATCCGAATAAACGAGTTCCAATGGGTTAGACACTTTAAAAGAGTTTTAACCAAAAGGTTGTTTATGACTTTTATTTATTGAGCACGCATCACAATGAAATAAAGTATTGGACATTTTATTGTAATCGCGTCCTAAATCCTTAAGTAAAAATTTCAAGACTTTGATTGACGGGTGTCCAAGCTTGTGATGCCATGCGAGAATCGACTCTTTAGATCTGGTGGTAAAGTTGATTTGGGAAAGACGACGGAGCGAGTTGATTGCAACATAGTATACGTCGTTAACGTTCACTCCCTGCATTAGATGCGCCTCAGTGCGAAGATCCTTAACAATAAAATGATAAGGAAAAAATTCAACCGAAACATGGTTAGATTTACAAAATTTAGCAATAGATATAAATTATTACGTAAGTTAGGAATGAGAAAAACGTTTTGTAAGTTTAAAGAACGAGAAGAGGTAGGAAGAGATGTGTGACCAGTATGAGAAATGGGAAGACTTTTACCATTTCCTAACACGATCTCATCGGGGCCGCCATATTCTGATAGGGTGTGCAAGGATGATCAGTCGGATGTCACATGATGAGATGCCCTACTATCAAGCATCCATGGTGGGGTGGGTACTGACGAGCATGCCATCGATGAGTTCACCACCGTGTTGTTTTATGGTGTCGAGGATATAGCAATGTTGTTTTCCTGTAAAAAGTGTTCTAACTTCCTACAATCCTTGGTGTCATGACCTGGAATAGAGAAGATTGGCAAAAAAGTTACGGTTAGCACATGAATTGTTTGGAGGCCTGCTGTTTTGATTCGGAAATTTAGGCCTGTTATGATTTCGACCATCATATCCATTTCTTGAGGAAAAACGCCTCCTTGTCTCTGCGTTATTCACAGTAGCAATTACGGCTGGATTTTGTGTTTCTTGTGTCGATCGCTCGTAGTCCACCAGCTTGTTGAACACATCAGAGAAAGTAAGCTGGTTGTCACAAAATTGTAGAGCAACAGAGACATATTTGTAATCGTCACCTAATTGGGTGAGAATTTGGACGATTAGGTCCTCTTCTTTAATTGGTTCTTGCGCCAAGGCTAAGTCATCAACAATTGCTTTTATCTCATGGAGGAATTTGGTCATTGTTTTTGTACCCTTGGTGGTTTTGGCAAGTCTTGATTTCAGCGAGATGATTCTGGATCTGGAAACACTTGCATATCTTTCGGTCAAGCGTTGAAACAGTTGACGAGATGTTTCGGCCGAGGAGACGATTGGTTGAATAGTGTCGGCGCAGCTTCCGAGGAGAGCTCCGAGAAGAATTTGGTCTTGTCGGTAACGGGGGCGATAGGTTGGATTTGGCTACCTTCAGAATGTGGGGTGGTGGTTCGGTAATGCCATCAACATACTGATCCAGATCAAGCCAATTAGAGTAGCCATGACTTGTTTCCTCCAAGATGGAAAGTTATTGGTTGTGAGCTTGGTAGGAAAATGGGTGTGGGTGGTGACTTCAACTATGGTGGTGTTCATATTGGGAGACAAAATGGTGAGGGAACAAAAAAAGATGAAGGGAAGGTGATTTGGATCATGGATGCTCAGAGGAGCTATAGTGCTCTGATTACCATATAATGTATTGTAATATGATAATTCTTAATATAAATTACAAAGGGTTACATGCCTTTATAAAGGCTAATTACAATATGGAAGGAATAAATCCTGGAGCAATACAAGCCTCTAAGTTAGGTAAGACTTTGAATATATTAAATTAAAATACACATTCTAATTATACATATGATTAAGTTCCTTGATTGTGGTAATTCCTTATACTAAACACAGATAATAGTGACGAAAATTATCGCCACTAATGCTAGAACGTCGCCGCTAATAGTTACAATTGTGCAGTCCAGCCCGGGTTTTATTCCTGTTCACTTTTCTCCAAATCTTCTTGTTCCTGTATTCCCAGATAATTTCTAGATTTTCTAAATACACATAATTCCAGCCCAAACATTCGTTCCAACGATTTTTATACACATATATATCATAATTAGCTAAACATCATCTGGATAGTTAAGGTAAAACACAAAACAACCGTTTGAACATAACATAATAGTAGCAAGTCCCAAATATCTTCATTCGTCTTCCTCGTCCCTTGTTGGAGGAGTCTGAGGCGTTATGTTATGAAATGCGAGCTAGAAAATCCGGGTTGCTAAAAATTCTATCAAGTTGAGCCTACAATTAAAAAATAATAATTACCGACATGGGTCAATTACCGAAACCACTTTGATTCAACATAAAATAATATATATATTTTTACCGGTGTAAAGAATGGATGTGGTGTCTGCTCCTGCTTACATTGATCCGCGACACTCAACGATGCGGCTACAGAAAGTTTAGGCTTGATACCTCTCGTACAGCCGCGCAGAGGAGGAACAACTTTTCAAATATTCCGTCCACATTTGAAATCGGCTTATTACTTTACTCAAATTCACCTTCGCTATTAGGCTCAGTTAACTCCTCGAACTCTCTCCTTAAATCATTCTGTATTTTACAACAAATGATTACTATAGATAGATATAAATATATTTTAAAATATATTCTTTAATAAATACATACATATTGTCGCTCTGCCACCTCACTATCAAAAGTCCCATCACGTCGACAATGAGCTTTCTTAAACACTTGAAGCTCGTTCATACACTGTATACTATTAAATATTAGATCATGCAATAAATATATAACTTGTGTGTGTGTGTGTGTAAAAATATAAAGCATTACATTTGTAGCCATAGCTGTTATAAGATGTCGCCCCCCCCCCCCCGCGATTTGTAACTGTTTCTTTTGACGATTTGCTTTGTTGACCGACGACCGATTTTCATGTGATCAGTATTGAAAAGGTCGAAAGCTTTCTTCCAATTTTCTTCACACATATTATTTGGGGGGGGGGGGGGGGGGTTGGTCTTGTTAACTCTAAATAATCATTTCCACCCATAGCGTTATAATGACCTTTTGCTTTGCTTTCTTGGTCTTTATATCGCTTCGAGATTACAAATTCAATGTCACCCTTTAGTAGATTCTTTTAAGGGTCACTCTCAATCTCTTGCAAATTGAAGTATCGCTAGGAAGTAATAAAAGAAATAGTTAATTAAGTAAAAGACACATAATGAAATGAACAATATATAAAATATACTTAAAGTTAATAAATCACTTACACTAATATGTTCTTTTCAAGGCATTTTTTTCAACTGCAGACACACTACCCCAACTCTCCTTGTCAAAGGCGATGTTCCTCCCCATGTATATTCCCACTTCACGAACGAACATGTCAGCAACCTCACCAATAGGTATAAACCTGACGTTCCTGTAAAATGTGAGAGACAAAGGCCCCCCATTTTTCTTCAGCGCCACTGCTAATTTTTTATTTTGTGGTTGAATCTCGTCCTTTACGTCGAGCCGAGACAACTACAAATATAATTAAAAATTATTAGTCACGATATTATATATATATATATATAATAAATGAATAAGATATAGTAAATAGATTAATCATAATAACACTTACTGTCCTCCTCGTGAAAACCTCGCCAAAACCACCTGGAGGTGGCAGATCCTTGGCACCATCGCCGCTATGTCCTTGAGGCATGATGCCCGCCATGATCTAATATTGCAACATAAAAATACATACAAAGTTTTCTAATATTGCGACATAAAAATACATACAAAGTTTTCTTATAATCAGATACAAATACAAATTACAACTATTCTTTTAATCAAACTCTACCTCGGATACTTCAGTGTCTGCCTCCGATCCATCCTTGTCGTAATCAAAATTGTCCTCGTCATTATCACTCTCGTCCCCAGACAATGTATTAGCGGTAACTATTTGCGAATTAACTTCACTTGGATTCTCACCCTTAGTGACATGAGAAGACGTGTTTAACAAGTATTGAGAAAATTCGACGGAAAGTAAACAATGAGATGAAGAATTGTTGTGAACAACGTCAAGATCTTCTACTACGTCATTGTCAACATTTTGAGCATTTTCGATGCGACCATAGTTTAATGTAGGTAGATCCCAAATTTTTCGATGATTAACATTCTCGACAACCCATTGTGGTTATTATTTTGGTTTCTTCGACAAGGTTCTCGAATGTAGAACACTTGTTTGACTTGCGAAAAAAGTATGAGTTGATATACTTTGTCCCATTCGTGTTATGTGTTGATGCTGGTGATATTATTGTCATGTCTAACACCCCTTCGAGTATCAAACCACTTGCACCGAAATAGGACGGTTGACTACTTCATTTCCATAACATAACTCGATGATCTCTTCAACTTGGCCATAGTGAGCATACAACTCTGGGTGGAATTCGGTAGAAATTTGTACTTTCACCAATATAACTAACAAATATAGAATAATGCATACATCATTAGGTAAATGCAAAACTAAATGAAAGGGGAAATACTTAGAATATTATATGGATTACCTTCTTGAGAAACCACTTCGGAAATTTGGTTTTAACATAATCTTGGGGATGTTCAGATTTGAATTCACTACATTGATGACAAAAATATACAACTAAGGAAAGAAAAAATACTTAACAAATTATTGAAGGCTAAAGAGAGGAAAAATTACTTCATATAGTCCCTAACTTCTTCTTGATAGCTATCGAGGACAGACCATTCAAAATTGAGCTTATCGTTGAAAGTAAGATATTTGATCTTGTTTGCGCTAGTTGGGCGAAATTTAGACTCAAACACCCATAACTTAGTTTTTTCAACAACGACATCTTTATTTATGTCGGGGCGATTGACCCGAGTTTGAACATCTCGAAGGTACATCGAAAAAAAATGATAGAGCCTTGTCAGCAACATAACCTTCAGCTATAGAACCTTCCAAAATTGCCTTGTTTCTGACATATTGTTTTAGTTTTTTCATATACCTTTCAAACAGATACATCCATCTCACATAGACTGGACCTCCACGAATTGCTTTATCAGGTAAATGCAGAACTAAATGAACCATAATGTCAAAAAAACATCGGAGGATAGATCAACTCTAACTTGCAAAATATCAAAAGAATGGCTTTCTTTTCTCTCTTCATATCATCTACCAATAGTGTTCTTAAGCAAAGCCGCTAAAAGAACGTGCAAAGGTCTACTATAGGCGACTAAATATCTTTGACAATCGGTAGCAAACGTCGCATGAGAATATGACAATCATGAGATTTCAACCCAGTAATGTTAGTATTGTTATCTGTCACTCTCTTGTTGTATTAGATCCAAACCCATCCGATAGTTTAACATCTTTTATAAATTGACATAAAAGCTTTGATCACCGACGTTTGATAAGTATTTTGGATGGGGCCTATAAAACTTGTTACCCTTTTATTCCAACAATTGTGTTCTTTGAAAATCTTCAGATTTTGCAAGTGAACTCGTGCGTTTGGAGTGTCTTTGGTTTTATCTTTCATTAGAAGAGTATCGAGCATACTCAAGTTCATTACATCTACGTTGTGCTTCAGCTGGAGAAAGGACCAATACTCAAGTTCAAAAAACATCCTTTGTTTGTTCTAGTACTACTCGAAATCCTCTTGCTTTCTCTTAACACCTCTAAAATCGGGATGCTTGCCCGGTTCACGATGGAGTAGACGAATGAGTTGATCTTATATGTCAGCAACACTGAATTGTTTCGGGTTCTCCATTAAAGTCCAAACCTTTTCTCCACACATGGTTAGCATGTAAGAACCGGCGTTGATCGACATATATGACTTTATTTGTTACATGAATTGAAGGAGTGTCTTCATTGCAAGTCGGGCATGCCTTGTAGCGCTGTCCGCTACGGGCTGAAAAGTCGTTTACGATCGATAATATCACCGCCTTCACTGTGAAGAATATGTTTGTCGTCACGTCTTTAGTACGTACGCCTTCTTGCCACAAATGCTTAAGCTCATTCACCAAGGTCCTAAGAAAAACATATATGTCCTTCCCGGGTGATTTAGGGCCGAGAATTAGCTCGGATAACATGAATGAGAACTCTTTCATGCATAGCCATGGAGGTGGATTGTATGTGGTGAGTGCAATAGGACATGTGCTAGAGCCAAGGACATGTTACCAAACTGATTGAAACTGTCAACTGCAAGCCCTAGGCGAACATTTTGGGTTCTCTCAAAAAATTAAGGTACTTTTTATCAAATTCTTTCCATGAAGATCCATCAACACGATGACACATCGTACCATATTCTGATCGTCCGGTACTGTACCAGATCATTTCTTTTATTATGTGTCTCGAACAATACAAACATCTTAGGGGTTGTTTGTTTTGTGTCTGAATGGGTTCATTAAGAGGTCCACATTTGATTCGCTTAGATCAGAGAGTTTGGTTCTTTCACAAAACACATCTGAATGAATAAGTTAGCATCTTACCCATTCAGCTGGGATACATCGATGAATGAAAAAACAGACCCGACTACCCATGCTTACCACCACTGTTCGATTCCCCTTCTCCTCCATCACCATCTCCCCTGCTACAATTGTTCTTTCCCATCACCATCTCCATCGCAAATGTGCTACAACCATCCTCTAATCTCTTCCTAATTACCCACCCGCACACACAACCACCATCTCTCTTTATTATTGCTCGAACCGGGTATGATTTTTGTTTCCCGACTTCTAGGGTTCGACTATGGTTTGAACGACTAGGCTTAAAAGCTACTAGCTAGGGTTTATGGTTTGAACGACTAATTGATGTTCTGTTTTTGCTAATTGATGTTCAATTTGATTGAATCTTGCTATTACTTAGAAAAATTTGGAGTTAAAGGAAGTGGGGGTTTGAGGGGGGGGGGGGGGGATTTTTGTTAAAGTTAGCTGGAAAATAAGAAAGAGGGGTCTCACAAACCACACAACTTTGGATAGAATTGTACACAAATTCTTATGGACAGAATATTAAGCATTGATCAATCTTTGCATGCCCTTATTTGAGGTTAACTTTCATATGCACTATCATTAGTGCCTCATCAGGTAATTACCTTATGTTTTTATGCTGTCAATAGTATATGTTAATGTAGGTAATACAAACTGTTTTCATGAATTTCACACTTTGTTTTGCGTTTTGTGAGGAACCGAACCGAATAAATGGTTGAACCAACAAGACAATAATAACAACCGGACCGATCGAAATTGTAACCACTAAATATAATGATGCAAACTATGTCTTTATGAGCTAATCTCATAACTATTATATAACAATTTGTGTTGGTTAGTTTTATGGGTTAGTTTTATCATCATGCTTTGAAGGTTTGTTCCAACTATATATCAGTTATTGTTTTTAATTTACTCCTTACTGTGTAGATGGAAACATCAATTTGCAAGACTCGGGTGCTTGATGTTGAGGTACGGTCACTAATGTTTAAGAGGAGACAAATTAAAAATCATCAAGGTGCCGGTGATATTTTAGCCCGAGTAGGAAAACCAAAAAAACCGAATTCAAAAACGAATTGAACCCGAAAACCGCAAACCGAAAAAAACCTAAACAAAATGGTTTTGGAAAATAAAAAAACCGAAAGTTTGGTTTCCGGTTTGGTTTTAGCCCAAAACTGCACCGAACCGCACCGTGCACACCCATAAATGTTACAGTGAATAAGGAGTCAAAAAAGTGTACAAAGAGTGAGGTCAAAGCCCAGGGGTACAACTGGTATTTTGTAAAAGTAATAAAAAGGTAAAAATGCTCGAATGAATTTTTTTTGTTTTCTTGCAAAGTGATTGGTAAAATGTCTGACTGGAAATTTTGTGTTTTGCAAGGTTCAAATGGAGGTGTGAAGCTAAATTGGTGTATTGTAGCGGATGGGTTTATGGTTACTACTCGTCTACCAATAGCCCTACAAGGACCAATGGCTCGAGTGGTCAATTCTGGTTTGTAAGGTCAACACACTCGAGTTTGAGTAGCAATCGCTCTTTCTATAGATGGGGTGAAACACGATCGAGGCATGATCGAAAGGATGACAACATTGGTAGCCGGCGAAAATTAAACTGAGGATAGTTTTGAGTTTGTTGGCAAGTTGGAAGTGTTACATGCATGTATGATTTGTTTAAAAATATGTCATGTTTTTGGTTGTATATGACAGTTAGAATAAGAACAATATCCTTTTACTATTAAAGGATTGTTTGTATCATGGCATTGTTTTAATTAGTCTCATGGTATGTTTTGTGGTTATTTTGTTGTGCTCATAAGTTTAAAAAAATAAAATGGAATGAAAGAAAAATAAGGAATAGGAAGAGATGAAACAATTTTTTTTATCTTTGATACGCAAATTTTATGTATACGCCATGCACGATCGTATTAGATGTACACATTATCATATTCATACAATAAGTTAGGTATTATTTGTATAAATGTTTGGGTATCACAGAAGAACAACCCTCACTTTTGGAAAATATAAAGAATCAACTCAACCATGGAGTGAATAAGCATATATAGATCAAGCTTTGTTTGATATGCAATGGTTTTGTCTACATGTGGGTCTATTGTTGAGGTATTCGTGTTGTGATTTGGTGAACTATTTTTAAGATGTATTTTGATTGGTTATAATAAAACTATGGTCATTCAGTTTAGTTATTAAGGACTCTGACTAAACAAATATGCACGAAATAGTCAGAGGGATAAAATAGTCATTCTACACAGTCATTCCGATGTCCAACCAAACAACACTTATTGGTTCAACACTTATTGGTTCAGAGTCTCTTAATCATTAAGACTTCTTAATGGTTCAAGACTTAATGATTCAGCACTTACCAAACAGCCCCTTAGTTTGGGGTCAAAGGAAAATATCGTGAAACCTTGTGAGGTACTTTCTTGCCCTTTGTTTTTTATCGACCCACTGACTCTCATTACAAATAGGATAATTCTGCAATGACAGGTGTTTTGCCCAGAAGAGAGCACAATCATTTTTACACACGTCTATCGACTTATACCCCAAACCAATCTTCTTTAATGTCTTTTTCGCTACATAATGCAAAGGGGGAACCTTTTTGCCTTTTTGAAGTGAAGATTGCAACAGCTCCAGGAGCTTATCAAGCGAACTATTAGTCCATTTGTTTTTCACCTTTACACGCATAATCTTTGCTAAAAGTAAAGGGAATAAACTTGGTACATGATGTGCGAAAATATATATATATATAAATAAAACACAAGTCGCAACTAAGCTTTAAATCCAAACAATCTATCCTAGTTCACACAAACGGCAAGTGTACCGGTCGCGTATAGCACAGATGAGGAAAGTCCGGATATCGAACTCGAAGACACGTGAAAACGTTTATAATCACTAAACTCTAACCAAGACTCGCCAAAATATTTAATTGATTTTTTAGATTTGATTTAACTACTTAACTCAACTAAATGAAAACTTATGACAAAACTTCGGAAACTTTGACTGCAGTGATAAAAACGTCTACCTAGGTAAGAATCATACTGAAGGAGATGACAAAACAATGGATTGAAAACTCTCACGACACCGGTTCTAAAGGATGACACAACTAAGGTTCGCTCAAGAAGGTCAGATCACCTCTCGGTCTCACTAACAAGCTCTAACTTATCTTAGTTTATTTTAAGAACAAACCGGGAAAACAAATTATTAACGTGTTCTAATGCCGACTCACCTCTCGGTCTCACCGACACACTAGCCTAATGGAAACGAATACTACGCAACCAAGGATAGTGGAAAAATTCAACTTAACTTAAACTAGACCAACTAATCGCTCAAACACCCAAACCCGACAAGAACAAAACCCGCTCTCTCGCGTTCTTAATTCTAACAAGTAAAAGTAATGAGACGAGTTTACTTCTTATCACCTCTCGGTCTCTAAGAAGGTGTTTCACAACTGATTTTATCTAATTAATTTACCCACTTATCCCTACGGTTGTACTTCCCGCAAATAAACCCTAAACACAAAGTAAAGAGCCTTAAACATGCAACAACTAATCAAAACCGATTCAATTAATTAAAGCACGAGGTTATTAGGTATAATCAAACAAAACACAGCAACTAAACACAATCTAATTTACTGCTAAATCAAACTTTACATTAACAATTTAAGCCATGACCATTAACAATCCATATTACTAGTCAAAACCTAACAATATTCATCAAACCTAGGTAGAACAAACAAGATTAGCTACTCATTAAGTTTGGACAGCCCTTAACATTCAAGTAAAACATCATAAACATCAACATAAACATAATCAAACTCATTCAAGATCCAAGAATAACTAAATCAAAGTCAAACAATCAATTACTTGCAAAACAATCCAAAGAAAAAGATCAATTCAACTAGTTAGGGTTCTTGAACAAGAAACAAAGTTTAAAGATGATTACTTAAGGTTATTGAGCTGAGTTTATGGATGTATTTGATGCCTAGCAGCTGCACAAGACTCTCCTTGGTGTTCTTCTTCCTCTCCAGCCGTCACAACAGCCACCACAGCCGCCACAAGTTCTTTTTTTCTCTTCCTTTGCTGCTGTCGATCGCAACCTTGGCAGGAGTTAGGGTTCTTTTTTAATTCGGGATTTAGGGCTGGATAATGGCTGAAAACTAAGTTAATTAACTTAATATAATATCATGTAAGGCTTCTAACTTGTGGGCTTGGGTCGGGCCTTGAGTTGTAGCTTTGAAACTTGACCAAAAAGGCCCCTAAAGTCTTCCAACTTAACTCCTTTTTCACCATCTTTCATAAACCTACAATTAACATTTAAACTTTGTAAATTATTTCACTTAACCCCCAATACTTTCATAAAATAAGCAATTAAGCATAAAAACAATGATAAAATCATAAGGAAAGTAAGTGTGTTTTACTACACATCACACATCCCCACACTTAAGACTTTTTCGTCCCTGAAAAAGATTTGACTGCAGTTGGATCAGAATCAGAAAATCAAAGTCAAATCAAACATATAGGTTAGATTTTAAAGCTCAGAAAACGCAAAAACAGCGATCATCGATATTGTTGTCCACCTAAACCCATGCCTTAATCTTTACCGGGACAAATAAGATCCGACAATAATATTACTTAGTGGTTTACACAATTAAGACCCGCTTATTTTCAGCTTTTACCGGACCAAACCACCCCAACTTGACTTAAACCTCAAAATTAGCAGAATTAAAACTTTGTTGCTCAATATTTATGAATAGTTAAGACGATCAAGGGTATTGTTTATCCACCTAAGCTTAAGCATCAAAGTATACCAAGCAGCCATTAGATACGACTAAGGTTCAATTTATTAATAGCTAGTGTTTCCCATAACATGACATACCCCCGTTATCAAGAAATACCCCAAATCCATCACCATATGTGAGTATGCAAAATTTCATCTGTGGGGCTTACATGTAGCGTGTCCCTTGTGGTCCGTTTCTTAATGGTAATGAGACGCGAGCAAGGGGACCCCACATGGCTAACAGTGTGGATATCAAGTCTGTTGTGTATTTGTACTTTTGTGATCATGTTTATAGACTTATAAGGGTTTGCTCTTTGGCTTTATTTTAAATATCCACAACCCCACTTAGGAATTGTGAATACCCAGATAAATAGATTGCATATAGACCCATGGTCTCCGGACCCGAAGCATCCCATCAATACAGGATTTAAGGTTATAAAACCATACGCCAATGAGGTGTAAACACTAAACTAGCAGTTTAAGATTTATATCACAGGCTACACGGCATACTCTAACGTTAAACCTACCCAAGCATCATATGATAACGTATTCAAATTTTTAAAACTCATGATACTACCACTTTTTTTATACCAAAATTTGAGGCTTGAGTATGGCCCGACCTTTCATTGCTTATTTTCCACTGACAAAACGCTTTACCCACAAAAGATTTCCGTTTAACCGTTTTATCAAATTTGCCCTTTCATTTTCAAGGCTGAGCCTACCGACACATCCCAAGTTAAGTGCGTTTTCTTTAATTTATCTCATATTATTAGTAGTTTGAAAAACCGATTTCCGATAAATATCATCATCTCCCACTTTAATGCAAAAGAAACTAAAAACAAGGGACATTTTTTTAAACAACGTACGAAAACGAAAAACAAGTGAAAACTTTTATTTTTTTAATTTTTTTTTCTACAACTAAGTAAAATAAATTCCCATCCCCACACTTAGAACGAAATCGTCCTCGATGAGAACAAGGAAAAGAAATAAAATAAAAATAAAACGTAAAGCATAAAATTAAAACTTGAAAGAACAGAAATTAAAATAGAGAACGGGTTACTCCCCTGGTTTAGATGCAGATTCTTCATCAGCTGTGTATGACTCGAACGAACGACCGTATAGCATTTCATTTGCGGCCGCAACCTCGGGTGAACCAGTTCCAAAACGCCATCAGAGATACCATGCGCATAATAATACCTGTAAAAACTCAAACTCGCTCGCATGTAGCGGCGTACGAGACAGAAAACAAAAACATAAAAAATAAACATATTTTTGTGTTTTTGAATTTTTGTATTTTTTTGATTTTTATTAAATATTTATTTTTTTTTGTATTTTTATGTTTTTATAAATATAAATAAAAATAAAAGAAATAAAAACAGATAATAAAGAGAATCATAATACAAACTCTACAACTCGGGCTGTCTCCCGAGTGATGCATCCATCACGCCTATTTCTCGGTGAATGAGTCAAGGTAGAACACCTCGACTGTCTGATCAGTTATTGGCTCTCCTATGTAGTGCTTCAATCTATGGTCGTTCACCTTTAACTTACCGCTTCGATCTTGTATCTCAATCGTGCCATACGGGAAAACCTCAGTGACCGTGAACGGTCCCGACCATCGGGATTTCAACTTTCCCGGGAATAACCTTAACCGTGTGTTATACAGTAAAACCTTATCCCCACACTTGAACTGCTTATTACCCTTCAATTTCCTGTCATGCAGTTCCTTCGTATGCTCCTTATACCAAAATGATTGTGCATATGCGTGATCCCGGAGCTCCTCTAATTCGTGTAATTGATGGAAACGATTACCCTCTGCGGCGGGTAAATCAAGATTAACCCTTTGAAGGGCCCATGAAGCGCGGTGTTCCAATTCAACAGGAAGATGACAGGCCTTCCCATAAATCATCCAAAATGGTGTGGAACCAGTCGGAGTCTTGTAGGCTGTACGGAAGGCCCACAAAGCGTCATCTAACTTGTCGGACCAATCCCGACGATTTGAACCAACCGTTTTCTCGAGAATACGTTTGATTCCCCGATTACTCACTTCTACTTGCCCACTAGTCTGTGGGTGGTAGGCGTTCGCAAGCCGATGGGTGACCCCATAACGCTTCAACGCCTTATCCATCTGCGAGTTGCAAAAGTGAGTACCTCGATCACTGATCAAGGCTTTCAGGACTCCAAAACGAGCAAATAGACTTTTTAGAAAACGGACTACCACTCGGGCATCATTGGTGGGTAGAGCTTTGGCCTCAACCCACTTAGACACGTAATCAACGGCCACGAGTATGTATTTGTTTCCACGCGAAGATGGAAACGGTCCCATGAAATCAATACCCCAAATATCAAAAACCTCACAAACTTGAATGGCATTCTGGGGCATTTCGTTTCGCGAAGAAATGCTGCCGACACGCTGGCAACGATCACAAATCTTAACGAACAGATGAGTATCCTTAAATATAGACGGCCAGTAAAAACCAGAATCAAAGACTTTCTTTGCCGTAGAATTCACACAGTGGTGACCTCCAGTCGGTCCGACATGACAATGGCTCAAAATTTGCCATCCTTCCTTGACATCTACACACCTTCTAATAAGCTGATCGGCACCAATGCGGAAAAGATATGGATCGTCCCAAAGATAAAATTTGATGTCAACAAAGAATTTCTTCTTTTGCTGGTAAGGCATCTTTGGGAGGTATCCGTCAGCAAGATAGTTCGCGAAATCAGCAAACCATGGAAAACCTTCCTCTTGTGCAGTAACAAACATCAGACTCTCTGTCGGAAAACGATCGTCGATCCTAACTCCCGAATCTCCTAAATCAACTCCCTCTAGACATGAAAGATGATCAGCCTCCACATTCTCGGCCCCCTTTTTATCACGGATCTCTATATCGAACTCTTGAAGCAATAGGATCCATCGGATAAGACGAGGCTTAGCATCCTGCTTGCTGAAAAGATATCTAATAGTGGCATGATCTGTATAAACAATCGTTTTGGACAAAACCAGATAGGACCTAAATTTGTCGAAAGCGAACACCACAGCTAAAAGCTCTTTTTCGGTGGTGGTATAGCTTTCCTGTGCGCCATTTAAGGTCCGGCTCGCATAGTAGATCGGATGGAAATGTTTATCCTTCCATTGTCCAAGAACCGCTCTGACTGCGAAGTCACTCGCGTCACACATCAACTCGAATGGTAACGACCAGTCGGGTGATTGGGGCGTTAACGAGTTTGTCTTTTAGAAGATCAAACGCCTCGATACACTGCTCAGAAAAAACAAATGGTGCATCCTTCTCCAAAAGTTTGGTCATGGGTCTCGCGATTTTAGAAAAATCTTTGATGAACCGGCGGTAGAACCCGACATGACCTAGAAAGCTACGAATTGATCTCACAGAAGTAGGCGGGGGAAGATTAGAAATGGTCTGGACCTTTGGCCGGTTAACCTCTATCCCTGCACTTGAGATTCGATGACCTAGAACAATGCCCTCACGAACCATGAAATGACATTTTTCCCAGTTAAGGACTAGGTTGGTGTCAACGCAGCGGGACATCATCCTCTCGAGATTTGATAAACAATGATCGAAGGAACTCCCAAATACGGAAAAATCGTCCATGAACACCTCCATGGAGTCCTCGATCATATCATGGAAAATGGCCACCATACACCTCTGGAATGTGGCCGGAGCGTTACAAAGTCTGAACGGCATACGTTTGTAAGCAAACGTTCCGTAAGGGCAGGTGAAAGTGGTTTTCTCCTGCTCGTCGGGAGCTATCGGAACCTGGAAGTACCCGGAGAAACCATCTAGGAAGCAGTAGTACTGCTGACCTGCTAAACGCTCTAACATCTGATCAATGAATGGGAGAGGAAAGTGGTCTTTTCTGGTGGCATCATTCAGTCGGCGATAGTCGACGCAGACTCGCCATCCCGTCACAGTCCTCGTGGGAATAAGCTCGTTCCTCTCGTTGGTGACGACAGTCATGCCACCCTTTTTAGGAACCACTTGGACTGGACTCACCCAAGAACTATCAGAAATGGGGAAAATGATCCCCGCATCAAGGAGTTTAATGATCTCCTTCTTTACGACCTCTTGCATTTTCTGATTAAGCCGCCGTTGCGGCTGGACGACAGTTTTGAAATTTTCCTCCATGAGGATTTTATGAGTGCAAAACGACGGGTTGATACCCTTGATGTCGATAATCTTCCAAGCAATAGCCTTCTTGTGCTCTCGTAGCCCCCTCAACAACTTCTCCTTCTCGACCTCGGTCAACGCAGATGCAATGATAACCGGAAGCTTCCTCTCTTCATCTAAAAATGCATACTCAAGATGGGAAGGTAAATCCTTAAGCTCTAAGGAAGAAGGAGGACTCTCGACCGAAGGTCGGTCAATCGGATCGTCTCGTACGATCTCAGCAGAAACGCCAGATTCAGGGGTATGCGACTCGGTGTCGTCATTTAAGGACTGATTGGTTATGGCAACCATTTCAATCTCCGGAATCTCCCTATCGAGAATCTGGGTGTCGGAGGCAGATCCTCCACATATTTCGCTGAGAAACTCCTAGACATGCTCCATGATGGTATCAATGAAGTATAAGGAGTCATCAGCAGATTTGGGGTGTTTCAGTGACTGTCGAACGTCAAAGGTGACGTTCTCATCCCCAACTCTTAAGATTAATTTACCCTCGCAGACATCGATCAATGCCTGTGCAGTGGCAAGGAATGGTCGGCCCAAGATGAGTGGGACACTATCGTCATCGTTCATGTCCAGGATGACAAAGTCCACCGGAAAGATGAACTTGTCGACACGAACAAGCATGTTCTCGACCACCCCTCGGGGGTATTTCACAGAGCGATCAGCAAGCTGGATACTCATACGGGTAGGCCTCGGTTCACCTAGACCTAACTTGCGATACACGGAATACGGCATGAGATTAATACTGGCACCAAGATCTGCCAGCGCATGGACGACCGTATTATCACTCAAGATGCAGGGAATTGTGAAACTCCCAGGATCAGACATCTTTTCTGGTAACTTTCGCTGCAAGACTGCAAAGCAACCAGCACTCAGAGGAATGGAAGAGACTTCGGCTAACTTCTCTTTGTTCGAAAGAATATCCTTAAGAAAATTTGCGTATTTGGGCATTTGCGTAAGTGCCTCAAGGAAAGGAATGTTAAGAAGAAGTTGCTTCAGGAGATCAAGAAATTTGGAGTTCTGCTCCTCGTCTCTATCCCTACGGACTCTCCCGGGATATGGGAGTCTAGGTTTGTAGACTCTCGGTGGTGTGCTGGGTAATGGTTGGTTCTCGGCCTGTGCTGAACTTCCGGGGCTGTGCCTCTGATGCACCTTGGCCGGTGGAGACACCAACTGAATCTCCTCGTCTACCTGCTCCTCTACATCTACCGCAGGCTCGTTAACGACTCCTCTCGTTTCCTCTTGAATCACGGGCTCGCTACGTGCCCCTGCACCGCTCCTTGTCGTCACAGCCTTCGGATTTTGTTCAGTGTTACTTGGAAGTGTACCTGGCGACCTCTCATTTAGACGACTTGCTATCTCTCCTATCTGACGCTAAAGATTTTGGATTGACGCTCCTTGATTTCTCATGAATGACTCGTGCTCCCGGATTTCTCTTGAGTTTCGTTGTGACGGGAGTCCTCTCGAGTCATGAGTTGCGACAGCATCTGTGTCTGTTGTGCCATCATCTCCTCTAACGTGGGCTTCTTCTCCCCACTACTCGTTCCCTCACCGGAATCCTGGAATAGGCTCTGACGTTGCTGGAAGCCGGACTGATTTATGTTCCTCCAGTTGGAATTTTGGTTACCTCTCCACCCTGAATTATAAGAATTGAAAGAATGCTGATTTCGGTTTGGATTATTAACGAAGTTGACTGCCTCATCCTGGAAACCTACGGGGCACTGAACAGTATCATGTCCCCCTCTACAGATCTCGCATAACTTACTTTTCACCTGCAAGTCCTTCACGATCTTTGCTAACGCTTCAACTTGTGCCGCAAGTGCGGTGCTCATGTCGACCGAATGCTTGCCGCGTGATAGGGAATCGACGGTTTTGGTACTCTTAACTGGTGGTCGCTGGTATCCACTCATGGCTAAACTGTTAAACAAGGCAATGCACTCATCCGTATCCTTCGTTGTCAGTAGGTTACCTCTTGCAGCTGTGTCGAGCATACTTTGAGTTGCTTACGTCACTCCGTTGTAGAACTTCTCAACAACTGCCCAGTCTTGTTGGCCGTGGTTTGGACATAACGCAAATAGATTTTTGAACCTTTCCCAAGCCTCGTAGAAGCTCTCGGTGTCCTCCATCTGGAAAGATTGAATTTGGTTACGCAAACGAGCGGCCTTAGCCGGAGGATCGTACTTTTCAAGAAATTGGGTCTGCATGGCAGCCCAAGTAGCAATGGATCCCTGTGGGAGGGACTCAAGCCACAGACTCTCATGATCAACGAGTGAGAACGGAAAGATTCAGAGTTTGATGGCGTCTTCGGATACCCCGGCAAGATGAAACGTGTCGCAAATTCGTGTGATGCGAGTGATATGAGCATGTGGGTTCTCATGGAGTAACCCGTGAAATTGAGCAGAATGAGCAATCGTGTTCAGAACATTAGATGGAATCTGCCAAGTCGTTTGAACTCCTATAGCTAGTGGAGCAATGCTGGATCTCGCGCCAGCATCGACCGGACGGGCCCGGTCTGCAACTGTCCTCCTCGGTGGTGGGTTCGCGTCGCCCATAATCCTATCCCTAATGACGGGTTCAAAAAAAGTAGGAGAAGAGAATGTATTACCTACGGATGTAGATGAACTGAAGACGGTTTTGTACTACGTCTCTCAAAAAGCTCTCTCTGGTTCGGGAAATCCTTCAATTTCTGGTGGTCCTAGAGATCGAGTACGTCGCATACAACTATTAAAATAAAAAGAAACTATAATTAGATAAACTATTTTAAACTAACAAACAAAACAAATAAGAAAAACAAGTAGTAAACAAGGCAAGTCCTAACTCGAGTCGTTCTTAATACGCCTCAAACTGTGTCCCCGGCAACGGCGCCAAAAACTTGATGTGCGAAAATATATATATATATAAATAAAACACAAGTCGCAACTAAGCTTTAAAAACCAAACAATCTATCCTAGTTCACACAAACGATAAGTGTACCGGTCGCGTATAGCACAGATGAGGAAAGTCCGGATATCGAACTCGAAGACACGTGAAAACGTTTATAATCACTAAACTCTAACCAAAACTTGCCAAAATATTTAATTAATTTTTTAGATTTGATTTAACAACTTAACTCAACTAAATGAAAACTTTTGACAAAACTTCGGAAACTTTGACTGCAGTGATAAAAACGTCTACCTAGGTAAGAATCATATTGAAGGAGATGACAAAACAATGGATTGAAAACTCTCACGACACCGGTTCTAAAGGATGACACAACTAAGGTTCGCTCAAGAAGGTCAGATCACCTCTCGGTCTCACTAACAAACTCTAACTTATCTTAGTTGATTTTAAGAATAAACCGGGAAAACAAATTATTAACGTGTTCTAATGCCGACTCACCTCTCGGTCTCACCGACACACTAGCCTAATGGAAACGAATACTACGCAACCAAGGATAGAGGAACAATTCAACTTAACTTAAACTAGACCAACTAATCGCTCAAACACCCAAACCCGACAAGAACAAAACCCGTTCTCGCGCGTTCTTAATTCTAACAAGTAAAAGTAATGAGACGAGTTTACTTCTTATCACCTCTCGGTCTCTAAGAAGGTGTTTCACAACTAATTTTATCTAATTAATTTACCCACTTATCCCTACGGTTGTATTTCCCGCAAATAAACCCTAAACACAAAGTAAAGAGCCTTAAACATGCAACAACTAATCAAAACCGATTCAATTAATTAAAGCACGAGGTTATTAGGTATAATCAAACAAAACACAGCCACTAAACACAATCTCATTTACTGCTAAATCAAACTTTATATTAACAATTTAAGCCATGATCATTAACAATCCATATTACTAGTCAAAACCTAACAATATTCATCAAACCTAGGTAGAACAAACAAGATTAGCTACTCATTAAGTTTGGACAGCCCTTAACATTCAAGTAAAACATCATAAACATCAACATAAACATAATCAAACTCATTCAAGATCTAAGAATAACTAAATCAAAGTCAAACAATCAATTACTTGCAAAACAATCCAAAGAAAAAGATCAATTCAACTAGTTAGGGTTCTTGAACAAGAAACAAAGTTTAAAGATGATTACTTAAGGTTATTGAGCTGAGTTTATGGATGTATTTGATGCCTAGCAGCTGCACAAGACTCTCCTTGGTGTTCTTCTTCCTCTCCAGCCGTCACAACAGCCACCCAGCCGCCACAAGTTCTGTTTTTCTCTTCCTTTGCTGCTGTCGATCGCAACCTTGGCAGGAGTTAGGGTTCTTTTTTAATTCGGGATTTAGGGCTGGATAATGGCTGAAAACTAAGTTAATTAACTTAATATAATATTATGTAAGGCTTCAAACTTGTGGGCTTGGGTCGGGCCTTGAGTTGTAGCTTTGAAACTTGACCAAAAGGGCCCCTAAAGTCTTCCAACTTAACTCTTTTTTCACCATCTTTCATAAACCTACAATTAACATTTAAACTTTGTAAATTATTTCACTTAACTCCCAATACTTTCATAAAATAAGCAATTAAGCATAAAAACCATGATAAAATCATAAGGAAAGTAAGTGTGTTTTACTACACATCAGTACAGCTAGGATATAGTTATGACTGGGCTTCCTTTAACAATTCTTTATTTATCACGGACATCTCTACTATCAGAACCCGAGTTCTCATCATCAAGGTTGGTATCCTTTTCCTTACGCTAATCCATAACGTCTTCCATATCGTTAGTTGGCGCAATCTCGTCTACAGCCACAACTGTAGGAATTAAACTTTCGCCCTGGTAGATCCACTCAGTGTACGTCTGACAAAATACAAATGTACGCATATGAGCTTTCATATATTTGTAAGGTATTAGTTCAGAATTTGATGTTTTGCACATGCATATCTTACAAGGCCTTTGCTATCAATATGGTTTTTACACATCTCGATAAAAGACTCGAGTCCTTGCTGATACTCATTCGATCTAATGCTTGGATTGGTAATCCAATTTTTTATCGACGAACATGATCATGCATCTGAAACATAATTTTGGGGTTTCAGGTTACGAGAAAGTATTAAAAGATTGTTTGGACAACGGATTATGAATTTACAAGGGTAGGCTTCTAAACCCACCTTTTAAAAAATTTATCTCATATAAGTATATGCATTACACGATTGTTTGTTTAAGAAAAATTCGGCAACATTTCCCCATAGCTCCCAAGTATATTATATATATATATATATACTAGTTTTTATCCCCCGTATTACGGGGGTTGTTTTATATTATTTGTTTCTAATATTTATTTATTTTTTGAATTTTTATCTTTTCTTATTGTATGAAAATTAATAATATACTTATGGTTTGATGATAAATTATTTCACAATTAAATAAGATATTATAACCCGGTTTAAAAGCTATATGGGTTTGATGATGCCAAAAACATGTTTATTTTTTTACTACAAATTGGTTTTTTAATTATAAATAATATATATCTTTTTTTAAAATAAATCATATATTAATTTTTAGTATATCCCTACTTTATAGGATCATTATATCAAATATTTGGTGAGATTAGTTTTTAATTTAATGAGATGTTATATTCCGTTTAAGAAATATATGGGTTTGATAAGACCATACCCGTGAATTCGGGTCAAATGCATGAGAAGCCTCCATTTAAAAATCAAGAAAATCTGGTGACTCCAAAAAAGGGGGAGCGACCACATCGCGACACATAAGATTTTTGGGTTTTCGTTTATATAATATATATATATATATATATACTCAAGGAGCAAAAAGAAAATGACAACTAAATCTTTCTTAAATAAACAATCATGTGATACACATTCACATCCTAAATGAGATAAAGTATTCAAAAGGCAGTCCCAAAATGGGGGACAACCCAAAATTGATTTGGGCGGGTATTCTAAGATCGTGATGATTAAAATGAGTCTGGCATAACATAAAATATAATATAAACACAAAACGTGGGCTCGTGCTAACTCTTTTATTAAACAACAAAACAAACATTATACACACACGTACACACAAACACAAATTTAAGCTCAGGTTCGGGTTCAACTGACTTTAAGCGATCCAGGTGCAGGTCCGGCTCGTGAAACAACTTGTTTATTAAAAACATAATATCAATTCGTTATTACTATTATGCGTTTATACAATAATAATTATAATAATTATTATTATCATTAATTTATATACACAAACCGAGCCACAAGCTGAACCAACTATGGCTAATTGTGTTAACGAAAATCAAAAACTACAGATCGAGTCATGATGTGTGCTGTGTGTGGTAGTAAAATTATAACGGATTGAATATTTAGCTTTTTCACAAGATCGTGTTTTAAATTTATAAAAGTGATTTTTACAAAGACTAAACACACACAAAATAGGCAAGTGTACCTATCGTATATGTAGAATAGTATTGGTACGAACCAAGTATCGATCTGCGGACACAAATGTTTCTAATGATAAATCGTTGTTTTACTTTAATCGGAGGTTTTAATCATTTTGGGGTTAATTTTTAAACTTTTTATAAAATATAAATTCTTATATATAATATATAGGTGACCAAGACGAGAGATTCTAAACTAGTAGTTCAATATATGAAGGTTACCATCTAAGATCAAGAATCCACTCCATTTTATCATTGATAATTAATACGTAAACATGTGGTAAAACTTGCCGTAATAATATATGATAGATAGCTCCTCATTTCTAAGCGAGCATCTATGACAAAATAGGAGTAGCATGCTCATTTTAAAGTCGACCCTTTCCTAATGTCATGCTACCTCGAGAATGTCAATTTAAGTTGGCAAGTAGTTTCGTAAAGTAGAATGATTAGGATTGACTTCGATTTCTCAAATACCAATTCTAACAACTTTGGATGGTGTAGTTTAGTCACATAACCTCCCCTTGGTTAATTTAAGTAGGTTGTAATTACACTTTCCGTTAACATATGATTTCTTTAACTAGCATGATATCCTAAGCAATGCCATTTTCGGATTACCAAAACTTAGAGAAATAGATCATAACTTATATCTCATCATTTCTAAATACAATATAAGGATCCATGTTACGATAATTTATCAAAGTATTTCTATCTTTCAAGAACATGAATTGATCAAGAACGATTGCCAATAGAATTGACAATCACCAACTTTGAATTGTTGATTTAAGATGGTGAAACATTTCTCATCAAAAGATAATTGCAAGATAACCATGTACTTTACTAGACTAAACCACATGTTTTATATAATTATCAAGTAAAACAAAGCTTCTTCATAGATTTAGATGGTAAATGGAGTTTAGCTCATAATGAGCATAGTTATGAACATTAGAATGGATGATTATAACAAACACATGATTAAACTAGAACAATCTAACCAAATGTGGATGAATCTTCCATCTTAATGATGATGATGATGGATGATGATGATGGTTGATGATGATGGTCTCCAAGCCTTCAAACTCTTCACTAGATCTTCAATATGAGTGTTAGTGGGTGTTTTTATAAGTGAAAACCGGATAGAACTCTCTTCAAGGCACACCAAATGAGTGCAACATGAGCCACTATTTATAGGCAGCCTGGAGTGAGAAGCACAGCCCCGTGCTTAGGTAAGCACGCCCCCATGTTTTATTATGATGTGTCAAATTCGTTTTGTCTTTTTCTCGAAGGTGACCACCAACCTGTGGTCAAGGGGCACGGCCCCGTGCTTTTTAGTGACATGTGCTAATTCTTTTTTTCGTTTCTGAAAGGTGACCACGGCCCCGTGTCCATTGAAGCACGGCCCTATGTCTAGTTGTCCGCTATTTTGTCTTTTATTGTAGATTTTTGTCCTTTCTAAAAGGTAAGCATGACCCCGTGCTTTCAAAAGCATAGCCCCGTGCTTTCAGAAGCACAGGCCCGTGTTTCCAGAAGCACGGCCCCATGCTTTCTGAAGCACATCCCCATGTTATGCTGTTTTCTTGGGTTTTCATTGGTTTTTCTTTGGCTTTTCATTCGTTTCTTCGTTTGATGCTTGGATTCACCTGAAAATACATTTTAACATGATAATTAGTTATTTTAACTATTTTATATTATAGAAGTTGCAGTTTTTAGAGATTATTTGATGCTAAAAAGATGTATATTTTATATAAATCAAACATCCCCACACTTGAACCTTGCTTGTCCTCAAGCAAGCTACTTATAAATATTCTCTAAAATAGCAAGTTAGGACTATAGCTTAAACATCCCAAAAGAGTTCCAAGAAAATGGGAACAAAATAGCCAACCTTAAATCGTAGGAATATATGTAGTGATATATAAAAAGGTGATTTGTTTTTATGAGCTTCTGTCTATGCAAAACGTCACGTTCTCACAATGTTCACTCATACTCGGTTTTATATCTGATCATACCTGTGATATATGTTTGTGAACACTCTTAGCCAAAATGTAACCTGTGATAAATAGGCTTGTAACAAGTTCAAATCTCCACCTTTGTGAAGGGTTGCATAGATCAGAAGGTAATTGGATTGGTTTTGTGTGAGTAGGGATCTTGTTATTTTGTGGTGGTTCAAGGGCTTAGGTTAATGATGATGGTAAATACAACTTCTACTGATTTTCGGGAGTCTTAAGATGTCTTCAATGGTTAGCTCCTTTCTCCCGATTGCTAAACTTTTTTTATTTTTTAAACAAACCTTGTGACTCTTTTAAGGTCAGATCGTCAAGACCAGTTTTGTTGAGGATGTGGATCAGTTCTTCCTCAATCCTGCTCTGAACATAACTCCCAACTCTAATGGATCGTTCGGCTTTGAGCCTAATACCCCCCACTTTCATTAGTTCGGTATATTCATGTGAGACTGAGTTTGACTTTTTCTACATCTTCTTTTGTGGGACCAGTTTCCGCAGCCTAAGCATCGTTCATATCTTTTTGCTCTTCTTTTCATTGCGCTTTTGTAAACTCCACAAAATGGTGGCCTTTGTTCGTGTTGGGGCCACTTTTTCCTCACCTCATTGATAAAGAGAAAAATTCTCTCCTTAAGTTATGGAGGCAACCTAGGTTTTGTTAAATGAATGCAACAAAGGAAATTGAAATCGAAAGAATGCATTTCCAGTTTTTTAGGGTTTGCCAGTAAAAGACCAGTGTTGTATTTTACCGGTGAGAGGGATAAAGTGGTAAGGTTTTGGATTAGGATTTTTGGGATTTGAAATTTGGAGAATGGTTTGAGGGGATTGTAACAATATTACCTTCTTCCTTATACAACGCTTCGTGTGGTTTTGAAATGAATAATTGTGACAAGTTCTAATCACACGAAACATATAACTCACTCAATGCTTCCGAAAAAATATTTATATGGCATGAGGTTTATCTCACAGTAACGGAGGGATTGAGTATAAACGCCATACTTTACATAAATTTGTTCTCATTATTACAAAACTTCTTTTTACTTTTTCACTTTTTTGGTTATAGTAGATTTCTAGTTGGTTATTTGCAAAAAAATTCTCTTGGATTTTCTTTTGGTTTTTTTATAAAAATAGTCTTTATTTGCTACAAAATTTTTGTTATTAAGGAATCTTATAATTAGTTGAGCAAGCAATTGGTCAAGTAATTCCCCTTCCCACACTTGAATCTCACATTGTTTTCAATGTGAAAAGATTAATAAAAAGATTCATATGAAGTATGGAGGGTAAAATGGAAAGAAACTTCCCTACGGACCAATGAAATTTCGACAGAGCGTTCCCTGTTTTTCGTCCGTTTTCCTGTAGTGTACCTAAATCATGAAAAACTGCATACGACCAACTAGCATAATAATACTGAAAAATATTATTATTATTATTATTATTATTATTATTATTTTATTTATTATATATATATATATATATATCCTATTTTCAATGCCTAGATTAATCAGGGTCTTGGCCAGACCCTACTTCCAAAATGTTCACCGGTTTTGGTGGAGGATTAGTACCTCCGAGACGGTCTCGAATGGTCCATCGATGTATGGTTTTAATCGATGTCCATTAACTTTGAACTTGTGGCCGTCAGAATTTGAAATCTCAACTGTCCCATAATCAAAAACTGATTCAACTATGTGTGGACCTGTCCAACGAGATTTCAACTTACCTGGGAAACGACGTAAACGTGTGTTATATAACAGTACACGGTCGCCAACTTGAAATTTCTTGTTTCCTTTTAAATTGGCGCCGTGTAAACGTTTTGTCTTTTCTTTGTAAGACCAGGAATTTTCATATGTCAGTGCTCTTAGTTCTTCGAGCTTGTGAATTTGATCTTCTCGGTTTTTACCGGCGGACATTAGATCAAAATTCACTGCTCTTAGAGCCCAATAGGCTTTATGTTTTAGTTCTACTAGTATATGACATGCCTTCCCATAAACAAGTTTGAAGGGTGTTGTTCCTATGGGGGTTTTGTAGGCTGTCCTAAGGGCCCACAACGCATCATCTAACTTTTCTGCCCAATTTTTGCGATTCATTTCTATGGTTCTTTCTAAAATCCTTTTAATTCCTCGATTAGAAACTTCCACTTGTCCACTAGTCTGAGGGTGATATGGTGTTGCCAGTCGGTGGTGAACTCCATATCGTGCTAAGACTTTGTCCATTAAAGCATTACAGAAGTGGGTACCTCTGTCACTGATTAGGGCTTTTGGAGTACCGAATCGTGAAAATAACTTTACTCGAGCATCGTTAGTGGGAAAAGCTTGTGCTTCTACCCATTTAGATACGTAGTCGACTGCTACAAGGATGTACTTGTTCCCCATACATCAAAGACTTCACAGAATTGAATGCCTTTTTGAGCCATCTCATTCTTGGCTGAGATGTTTCCGGCTCTTTGACAAGCATCGCATGTTTGGATCAAAGCATGTGTGTCTTTGTATATGGTGGGCCAGAAAAATCCTGCATCAAATACTTTTCTGACTGTGGTGGCGGTACTGTGGTGTCCACCAGTAGGTCCTTTATGGTAGTGTTTGAGAATATCTAAAGATTCCTTTCCTGCTAAACACCTACGAACAACCTGATCGGCACCTATCCTAAACAAGTAAGGGTCTTCCTAGAAGTAGAACTTAAGGTCGGAAAAGAATTTCTTCCGTTGTTGATGAGTAAGCCCTTTTCTTAGGATTCTACAAGCTAGATAATTTGCTAAATCGGCAAACCACAGACTTTCATCCTTCTCCTGAATGACTGCTTGGATATGCATGAGAACTTCATGTGGAAAATTATCATCGATAATTTTCTTGTTATGTTCTTCTGAAGCTGGGCATTCTAAGCGTGAGAGATGGTCTGCGGCAAAATTCTCTGCTCCTTTCTTGTCTTTGACTTCTATGTCAAATTCTTGGAGTAAGAGAATCCAACGGATGAGTCTGGGTTTGTCATCTTGCTTGTTGAAGAGGTAACATATGGCGGCATGGTTGGTGTAAACTATCTTTTTGGAAAGAACTAGGTAGGATCTAAATTTTTTAAAGGCAAAGACTATTGCTAGTAATTCTTTTTCTGTTGTGGTGTAATTTTCTTGTGCATCGTTAAGAGTTTTACTAGCATAGTAAATTGGGTGAAAATGTTTTTCTTTGCGTTGTCCGAGTACGGCTCCAACTGCGAAGTCACTTGCATCGCACATGATCTCGAATGGAAGGGTCCAATCGGGTGTAGTCATGATTGGTGCGTTGCCAAGTTTGTCTTTCAATATTTGAATTATTCAACACATTCTTCAGAGAAGACGAAGGGTGCGTCTTTTTCCAGAAGTTTGGTCATAGGTCTAGCAATTTTGGAAAAGTCTTTTATGAAACGGCGGTAGAATCCTGTATGACCTAGAAAACTTCTAATGGCTCTGACTGAAGTTGGTGGTGGAAGTTTGGATATGGTTTCTATTTTTCCCTATCAACTTCTAGTCCTGCACGGGATATCTTATGACTGAGAACAATGCCCTCTTTGACCATAAAGTGGCATCTTTCCCAGTTGAGTACTAAATTCACTTCTTCACACGTAGTCAACATTTTGTCTAGGTTTTTCAGACAATGATCGAAGGAGTCTCCAAAGACTGAGAAGTCGTCCATGAAAACTTCCATAGATTGTTCGATCATTTCATGAAAGATGGCCACCATGCAACGTTGGAAGGTGGCCGGAGCATTACATAGTCCAAATGACATTCTTCGATAGGCGAAGGTTCCATACTAACATGTAAAGGTGGTTTTCTCCTGATCTTCAGGAACAATGGGAATATGAAAGTATCCGGATAATCCATTTCTCCTGATCTTCAGGAGTAATGGTTATAAGAATTTTTTATAAAGTGTATTTTCCATGTAGGCATGCCAGCTCATTCATTAAACGTCTGCATCAACATTTACATTAACAACGTTAGTCATCCGTTGGTGAACGCGTGAAAAAAAGAAATATGTTGAAAGTTGGGTGTGGTGGGTAATAAGTCAAAAGTTGAGAATGTCAACAGGAGGAGAAACGAATCTAGGAATATACCCTCAAGAATATTTCAATTAACAGGTACTTCAATATCCCTACTTTATCCATACTCATGGTGAGTATACTCCCATGAATTCTAAATACCCAGAAACATCAGGCGACATTCATGAATATCCAACTCATTATGAATTTTCGACTACCAGATTAAATGAAACCCTACTCAAGACTTAAATGGAAAGTGAAAATGAGGAAAAGGACAGGGAGACAAACACGAATACTAAGAAGAACAGTAAGATCAAGAACTTGATCATTCACTGAAAAACTAGACAATAAGAATCATAAACATTTATAAATCATATAGCTGTAGGAATTTTGTGCACTCTTGTAACTACAACATAGATAAATAAAAGATATATTCTGATTTCCTCGAATATTGAACTTTATCTTTGAAATTTACCGTAGTATGTCAAGAGAAGGAAGCACAATTTCTCAGAACAATTATTCCAACAAATCTGAAAGTAAGTATAACCCTAGCAATGAAAATAAATAAATTCTAGCCCAATATATGGACAGAATCTAGAAAATGATCAACGAAGCTATGACTCCAGTTCTTGACGCACTAAAGAATATCTCTACGAGTTAAAGCCAATTAAGATCTAGCAAAATTAGTTGAAGTAACTCCACTCATTCAAGAAAGAATGAAAGTCACAACAGCTTCACATCTGATAGCAACTTAAGGGACAAAATTCAAAAGAAATTAAAACTCCAAAAGGGATGCAGCTTTAGAAATTTTAAAGCTTACAATCCCAAAAATTTTATGGAGATAAGAATGCTATAACCACTTTAAGATGGTTAGAGGAGCAAGAATCAATTATTATCATCAACAAATGCACAGGTGAAGAAGCTATCCAATATTCTGCTCAAATGTTCAAGGAAGAAGCCCTAAATGGTGGAATACCCTAATCCAGACTAAGGGTAGAGAAGCATTATATAATCTGAGCTAGGTGACATTCAAGATTCTCATTCTACAAAAAATATTGTCTAATCCACGAAATGGGTCAGATTCAAACTCAGCTTTCGAACCACAAGGTGGTACAAATCTCAAGGAATATACACTAAATTCCTTAAATATTGTCGACTAGTTCCGCATCTGGTCACTCCAGATACAACAAAGTTACCTGATATATATATATATGTGTGTGTGTGTGTTACCAATAGAGATAAGAGATATGGTAAGATCACATATGCCATAAACAACCAATTCGGCTAAAGAATTAGCTGGATACTTAATCAATAGTATGATAAAGAATTAAGAAAAGCCCTACTTGCGGTGCGCGCATATAACGTATATATGTGTGAACCCTCGGGTGGGTAAAAGTGAAATTGCACTAATTTTGACGTTATTTTACTAATCTCGTGAAAATAACGTTAAAAGTGGCGGAAGGTTAATCAGGCATCATGTAGTGGCGTTGATAGCTGAAAGACAAGGGTACATGCACCAATCGGCCGGTGTGCCAATGGCTGAGTGTTATGTGCCTTATGTCGAAGGCTTGATACAAAACTACTTTCGAGCCGGGGGTCTCACCGGAAGTAGCCTCTCTATTCCTATGGGGTAGAGGTAAGGCTGTCTACATCTTACCCTCCTCAGACCCTACTATAGCTTTGCTATTGGTGGGATATACTGAGTACGATGATGATGATGATGATGATGATAAAGAATTAAGAAGAAGATAAAAAATAATAATACAGAAAACAAGGAAGAAAAGGAAACCAAGAAATCAAAAGACCAAGACAAGACAAGACAAAGAAATATTCACACTATTCAAAGTCCATTTGATGCATATGTGACATGTACCTTTTGCAACTTGATGGGGTCAAACTGAATCAACTCGCAAAAAAAAAAAAAAACAATTGTTTGTTTTAACTGTAGAAAAAAAATAACATTTTAGCATATAATTTTCGAAAAAGAAAACCACAAGAAGAAACGCAAGTGGAAGCGTCCCTACAAAAGGAAACGCAAGAGTATTCCTAATAAACACACAAGAAGCATCTGATAATCAAGAATAGAAACAAACAAAAGTATGTCAAATGAATAACAGAGATTCAGAGGCATTAGTTATAGCTACAAGTTTAGTTAACTTTTGTAAACTCGTTTTCAGACGAGAAGTTTTGTAAAAAGTCAAGGGTATTTAAATCCCTAACACATATAAACAAGAATATTTGCATATAGACTATCTATTTACACAAGAATGTATTCATCACAAAAGAGACAATTGAATCACAATTTTAAAAATATATCATAGTACAAAAGGGTGTGTGTTTAATATAATTCTTTATCTTTAGGAATAATGATGAATATAAAAGGGAAGATGAATTAAACACTAATAAAAAACAAATAAGACTAAAGGTCAGAATTAGTCATAAATAAAAAATAGATATACTCACACCTAAAATAGCAAATCTCGAGGACGAGAGTTTTCTAAAGATGGAGATGCATGTAGCATCCCGAAAATTTCAGGTCAAATTTGCCTATATTGGAAAAGTTGAAGGATAAAAAATGTTTTCCAAAACAATTAGAAAACAAGACTGCAAATACGTACGAAAAAAACAAGCACGAAAAACGAGGAAAACAAAAATTGCTTGTCCGTCACGATACGCAACAGATAAAACCAAGTCCATTGCGATATGTGAAGGACAAAAATTATCTGAAATTTGGTCGGTGTCGTGGTACGCAATGGATCTACCCATTTGACAATTGCGATTAGCAAAATGGTCATTAAGTAATTGGGGACACGTGTCAAGCCACGTGTCAATGATTCAGCGGCACGTGGTAGGTCTAGGCTTACTCGGCAAGTCTATAAGGCGGTCATGATACGTGACAGAGAGGAAATTCAGCTATAAAAGCGGGGAGCCAGGATGTTCATCACACAATCCCAAAACCCTTCATCACACAAACACCCTTGATTACCGTGCCCCAACCTTGTGTGTCGATCCGACGAACCTCTGAGCTTTGTAATACGCGCTAATCAGTTGAAATCCTGACAAAGCCCCGACACCTGACATGTAGAGGAAGTGTTGCTCGTTTAATCTTAGGCTTATACCCGTGTGAAGATAGGGATCCGCTTAAATTATTTTAATACATGGCAATTAGACCCTAGTCGGGGGTATAGCTTAAACCTTGAAAAGTTTAAATATGTATTTTTTGCTTTTCATAAATAAAGATTATAGTCAAAACAACATTTCTTCATGATTAAGAAACAAACAATTTTATATACAATGGTTATAGTCAAATTAACGTTTTTCTTGAATAAGAAACATAAGGATATTTATAAATAGACGTTTCTTCATAAAGAAGAAACATAACATATGATTGGTAAGTGAACAAGAAAAACTATAGGTTTAATTATTTTACTCAGGCAAATGAACAATCAAGACTTAAGGCTATATGAATTAGACTAAAGGTCTAAATCTTGATCATTCGATCTAGATATTTATTCAAGGTTAATCTCGTATTATAAGTCTGAGGTAACTCATCTAAACATACATCAGTTCTACTGATCATCATAACATAGGTGAATATGTTAAACTTATTTTACAGCCGTACTCCTATGAAGCACATCGAAAGAGTCAAATCACATTTACGAATTGTATTTTAGAAAAGCTTATGGAGTCACGATTCACTAGCATATCGCTGACGTATTTTTGAAACTGTTTTTACTAGAAATCAGTAAGGTTAGACTAGACAAGCATGAGAGGATAAAAGACTAAAAATATAGTCATTGGATGCTATCTAATGACTTAGATGTTTGAAATTATTGAACGACGTAAATTATATCTTTACTGACATGCTTGTAATAAAAAACGGGTGTTTAAATCCCGAGATTTTATAAAAGAAAATTTTATCGAAAGACTTTCACTAAAAGAACACAACTCTAATATATTTACAAAACCATTACTCACATACCTAGGCTCATGGAGTCGGGTGTGACGATATGCCTCGTATATGCCTATATGACTCGATGACTCGTATAGGTCTATATGACTCAAATAAATTTATACGACTCATATAAATGATGTCTGTTTAAAAGTTGAGCCTGTAGGACGACTTGTATAACACCATACGACTCGTATATATACCCTATGATGTCAAGATATAAGATGGTGGTGTTGAAATAAAGACTTAATTGCAGTTTTGGTCCATGTGGTGAAACCCAAAATGCAACTTTCAACCCTGTGGTGGCCATTTCACAGAAAAGGCCCCCTGTGGTGGCCATTATTTTGCAATCGGGACCCCTTCGTGAACCCATAGTTTGTTTTTCTACAGAAAGACCGTTATACCCTTGCAATTTGCAACCCTGTGGTTTTAAATACATATAATTTGGATCCTCGACATGTTAAAATATTCTCCCTCCAACAATTTAAACCAACCGAATGTTTACTTTATATAGTTGACTATATGTGACCCACTGACTTTTATTTTAAGCTGCTTATTACAATCTACTTAACATAAACAACCATAATCTTGACTATCTAAACTGACTATTTGTATAGGATTAACAAAATTAACATGAAATGAAAATTTTACATAATTTGACAATATACATACAAACAACATAGATATGCATACAGGCTACACTCATACTTTGATACATGCATATTCACACAGATATGCACACCTACGTAGTCACATATACGTACATACATAGATTCAGGCAGATATGCTGTAACACCCCGCAACCGCAGCGGAAACGTAAACGGGATGCGACAGACACCTCTGATATCAACCACATTGTTTATAAAGAAAACTGAATGCATTAATATACTTCAAATTACATTATCTCGTATTTCATTACCGTCTAGGTGATACACACATCTTACAATACGATACATAATTCTATCTGTTATAATGTATCCTAACATCCCGCACACAAATCTTACACACATCAAGCACTTAGCACGTAAGCAATCACTTCATCTAAATTGTACCTGAAAAGCATGTGAGAAAACGGGTCAACTACGAATAGTTGGTGAGTTTCACAATTTTAGTAAACCATTATAAATCCATATCATAATATAATATTATCTGGGGACACTGTTAACCCAGTACTGTACTCACTCCGGGGACACTGTTAACCCAGAAACACATCCAATAACCTCTGGGGACACTGTTAACCCAGAAACACATTTAATAACCTCTGGGGACACTGTTAACCCAGAAACACATTTAATACCCTCTGGGGACACTGTTAACCCAGAAATACATTTAATAACCTCTGGGGACACTGTTAATCCAGAAATACATTTAATAACCTCTGGGGACACTGTTAACCCAGAACACTGTTTCGGGCCTTACAATATTAGCAACTCAGACAATTACCATCTTAATACGTTACCGTACGATTCCCGTACAACAAACATTTTATAAATACATTCATTTCCATGCGATCGGCATGTACTTAAACACTTTGATAAAAACATGCTTTCCGCCCCGGGAAAATATTTAAAACAATTCAATAAAAAGGGGCTCGTGAAACTCACCTTAGCACATGCAAGCAGGTAACAACAATCAATATCAGTTAACCCGTCCAATCTGTAATATGATCCCTACGATCATTACTATACAATTATTGTTTATATAATTCTTTAATCTTATCAAATGGTACATCTGGGGACACCGTTAACCCAGTACTGTACCTGTTCCGGGGGCAATGTTAACCCAGAAACACTCCTCCGGACTCAGATTGTGATGTCGTTTAGAGTTCCATGGTCACAATTACTATTAGTCGTTTTTCTCGTTTTGCGTGCCTAGCACGGTTATTCGTTTTTATGTTTCGAAAATGAGTTTGGTCACACACGACCCGAAAATAGTCGTTGACTTGATAGTTTAAGTAAAGTTGTGAAATTCGAGCTCGGTTTAGACGCCCCGTTTGGTCGCGGGACCCGTTTCCGTCTTTAGCGTA
Organism: Bidens hawaiensis; assembly: GCF_021521415.1. NCBI lineage: Eukaryota > Viridiplantae > Streptophyta > Magnoliopsida > Asterales > Asteraceae > Bidens > Bidens hawaiensis. The sequence continues at coordinate 6,197 of NW_027502404.1, read as the reverse complement.
CCGGAAACTGTTAAAATAGGTTAAAATTACTCAAATCATCCGAATTATTTTCGGATGATTTATTTATACTTGTTTAACTCATTTATATGAAAATAGTTCATTTTTTAGGGTTTTTATACACCAGTCAGCTCGCTTATGCGAACTTTACCGGTTTACGCGTTTTAACTTTAAAAGTTTGATAATTAGCATGATTAATTATCCGTTAACTCTCGGATCTTGAAATTTTGCCCAAATCACTTTTTAACAGTGGGGAATTTTATAAAAATATTTCCAGAATTAATTCTTATATTTAAAATTTATTTATCTATTTTTAAACACCATTTAAACACTAAATATGTCGTAAATACCAAACGATCTTAGAAAAATCTCAAATTTTTTCTGGATGTCCCCTGCCATCTACATAGTCCCCTGTAAATTTTCCAGAACCAAAATCTTCTTTTACATCCCCTTTTTACCAAAACCGAGCTAGAAATCCCTAGAACTCGTTTAACTGAAAAGCCTACTTAGACTTCTCCAATGGACCTCAAATTTTGTGTGTGACTTATACATGATATGAAAAGCTTATCTGCAATTTTCCAGAATTTTTCATGATATTTAACTATTTTTCACCATTTTTGGCCAAAACCGAGAATTAAATTCATCAAATATTCATCCTTTATCCAAAAATTACCAAAAATTCACAGAACTCATATTTTCATGTGTTTAACACCTCTGTAAAATTTCATGACCTAACTCTAAAGCATCAACAATCTGTCCAAATTTCCCAAAACCGAACATAACCAAATATACCTTTCGTTTTCTGCCACTACGAGCCACAAGCTCGTCTTTCCGCCTTATCTAACACTAAATACAGAGCCTACAATCAACATACCACAATACCAAGCAAGTTACACTCACGATCAAGCCATTTCTTTCATGGTTACGGTTATGATACTAAAACAAAGATTTAACCGTAAAAATTCGTTTTTGATTCGTTTAACTCCTTTCTTGGACCAAGATCCCTTGTATAACCCGTATACATCACTTGATCATGCAAGAATCGGTTTCCATCTCGGGTTTTCACCCTTTTTCACTTGGAAACCTCCTTTTCTTGCAAGAACACTCAAGAAACGAATATGAACACGTAAATAACACGATTTTACCTCGGTTTTTCTTGCTAGAATTGTCGGTTTTTGATTCAAGATCTTGAGAGAATTAAAGGTTTGTTGGATTGTGTTTGTAAAAAAAAAAATGAAATGTGTTTTGTGGGTGAGTGGTCCGATCGGACTAAAGGGAGGGGTGGGGTGGGACCCACCTCTTCATTTCTAGCCACATATTCCGATTTTCGAAATCTGGATAATGTTTTGGATAATCTGGTTCAGTTCGTTTTTCGGTTAAATGTCTAATTTGGCTTAAAACGAGGCTAAAACGGTCGTTTTTTCGGCTTAAAAATGAAATTTATATAAAACCGATTTAAAACTTTAAAAACTTAAACCATGACATTTATTAACTTGAAACATCATATTATTAATTATCGCGCATCTTTTTCGGCTTGATCGATCGTCTCTTGCTCGGTTTGGTATTAAAGGTTTCGTTTAACGTACCGACGTACATTAAATCGAAATTCTTTTTCTGTGCCGTACTTTACTTATCCCGAAGCATTAATGCTTCGTAAAATCACTACATATCATATATCTCGTCTATAATTGAACCCTAGATTCGTTCGGGTTTCAATAACTATCGATAGATTGATCGCATATTCAATACGATGAATTATATATTCACGTACAATCCATACAGTGAACCCTGTATTCTCGTATAATTACTATGGTAATTCATGTATCCCCGACATTAAATATGACGTAACTATTATGTACCGGTTAGGGTATACCGGGTTTCATCGGAATCGTTACATTCTCCCCCCGTTAAGAAATTTCGTCCTCGAAATTTTACACGCCCACTAACCCCTTCCGAGAGAAAGGTGGGGGGGGGGGGGGGGTTTCCTTCAGAATTCACCCTCGCGTTACCATGTATAATCTGGTCTTCGCTATGAATTCCACTTAATCTTAATCAATAAAGCTTGGTGTGTCCAAACTGTTTAGTTTTCCCGTCTACTATCTCAACGGAATTATTTATGATATCAAATATGTCTTCTATGAGTACTTCCATTACTAGTACTTTCGTTGCCTCATCGTTTAGGTACTTTTTAATCCGTATACATGGCAAAACATCATGTATAGTACTTAGTCCCTGGAGTACTTTGATCGATAAACTAAATGACCTATCATGGAGATAGTCTCATGAGGTCCAATATATTAAGGGCTATATTCGGTTTTACCAAACCTCATATCACCTCTCTAAGGTGATGCCTTAAAAATGCCTTCTCACCTCTTTCCAGTGACAATGGTTTCCTATGAATGTTGGCATAAATCCTTTGCCAATCTCGCGCTACTTTCAACTTATCTTAAATATTATAAATCCGGTTGGTTGATTCTCGAATCAATCCAAATATTATGGCTTGAGTGACGCCCATTTTCGATTTAACAAATTGGTGATAATCACTTTACCCATAGAAAGCTTCAAGCTCTCGATGTTTCCTTCCCCGTCTTCCAATATTGGGAGTAGGATGACTATTTCGATATGAGATCATTGAAAATGGTACTCCACGACGAGATACCATTTCACCATCAGGAATTTGAGCGAGAATTCATTGTGGTAATCGTCATAGATTGGAATGAAATGCGAGGATTGGTTAATCGATCCGCGATTACCCAATTTTCCTCATGCCTTTGATATATCTTGGGAATTTGCGTCCCGAAATCCAATGTAATTTATTCCCACTATCATTGGCGAATTTTCTGTCGTTGTGGCGTTCCTAAAGGTTTTCGGTATGCAGCCTTATCTCTTGCATAGCTTAAATTTTCACCAACATACGTAACCATATTTTTCTCCACTCTCGGTCATTAACAAAATCCTTTCCGATATTCGTAACATCAATAGTCCAATCCGATCCCGGATGTATGGAATATTTCGATCTATGCGCTTCGTCCATGATTAATTCACTAAGGTCATGGAGGGTCGGGATCCAAACCCGATTTTTGAAGTAGAGAATTTAGTCCACGCGCTGTTCGAAATTCTCCTCATTGCCGTAAGATTCCTTCTTTTCCAATTGTTCCTCTTTCAACGCCTCACGTGGAGCGACTCGAATCAGGTTCGAAGGTTCAACTGGACTATCATCCCCAGCACTCGCACTCGCAACGGCTTAACCCGATCTTTCTTACTCAAGGCATCGACTACGACGTTAGCCTTGCCAGGGTGATAACGGATGTCACAGTCATAATCGCTTAACAACTCGACCCATCTTCGTTGCCTCATATTCAGTTCCTTCTGATCAAATATGTGCTGCAAACTTTTATGATCGGTGAAAATGGTGCACTTCGTATCATAGAGACAATGTCTCCACATTTTAAGTGCGTAGATAACCGCTCCCAGTTCTAAGTCGTGAGTAGTGTAATTTTACTCGTGTACTTTTAACTGTCGGGAAGCATAGGCTTTAACCTTAATATACTGCGTCAACACGCATCCTAACCCTTTACGCGATTCGTCACAATACGCGACAAAACCATCGTCTCCATCGGGGAGACTTAAATTCGGCGCTTGGCACAATTTTAATGGTTTCTATCTTATTTGGATCTTTGTGAAATCTTTGTTGCTTTACAACATGACCAAGGGATTATGCCTTCTTTATTCAAAATCACATTTTGAAAACTTTGCGTATAGCTCTTCTTGTTTTAACACTTCCACAATTTTCCTTAGTCGTCGTTCGTGCTCTTCTTTACGTTGCGAATATATCAAAATATCATCAATGAATGCTATGACAAATTTGTCAAAGTAAGGTTTACAGACTCGATTCATGAGTTCCATGAATACTGCCTGCGCATTTACCGAACGGCATGAATAAGAATTCATAATGGCCGTAGCGAGTCCGCAACGCTGTTGCTGCAACGTCCTCCTCTTGGATTTTTCATTTGGTGATAACTATATATAAGATCAATTTTCTAAAGATAAATCCCCCTTTGCAGTTGGTTAAACATATCATTTACTTCGAAGAAGTGAATACCTATTCTTGATCGTCACTTTATTCAATTCTCCCTAATCAACACATATCCTAACACTTCCGTCCTTCATTTCCCAATTAAAACTGGTGCACCCCATGGTGACTAACTAGGTCGTATAAAATCTTATCCAACAATTCTTACATTTCAGACGGTGTAAGTCGGTAGGGTGCTTTAGCAACAGGGCCAGCTTGAGGCATTAAATCGATTCTGAATTCGACCTGTCGGGTTGGCGGTAATCCAGGAAGTTTTTCTGGGAAAACTTGTGGAATTCGCGTATCATCGGGATATCTTCTATATGTTTTCTTTTAAATACTTTGGCAATCGCGTTTGTTAAGTATACCACGTCTTCTTGTCGTAAATATTATAACACCTCAAGATGAGATTAGAGTGGTAACATAATACCGTACACTTTTCTCTGTATCTAATCGCTTCATCGTCCGAAGGAGAGCTTCTAATCATCTTCTTTTCATATTTGATTTCAGCTTTATGTTGAGTTAGCCAATCCATGTTAGCTGTTACGTCAAACTTCTTAACTTTACTGGTCGTAGGTCGATAAGGAAGGATTAATCGTTCAGAATAATAGGGCAATTCCGAACAATTTAGTTAACCATTAGGGATTTACCGTTAGCGATTCTACAGTACAGGGTTCTATAGTTTCACTAATCGGTATCTTTCCAAAGGGCAGGAGATTAACAGGAATTAACTACTATCGACGACCGTAAAAATATCACTGGTGCCTATTGATTTGAAATTACAACATACTTAATACCACCTTGGGATCATGACGTGCATCATTCGAATTACTCCCATAAGTACGGCTCCTTGCTTGATCAGAGGTTGATGCTTGTCATGAAGTTCGTCTTCCAACGACACCTTGGTTCAACCTTGGGCAATTTCTCTTGAAACGTTCTGTATTGCCGCATTCATAGCAAGTACCACTGTTTGGCATCCTTTGATTTCTTTGGATGGATGGTTATTGACGCTGTTGGGTTCGGAGTGGTTGTACACGAATGGGTTGGGGTCGCCGGTTCACATGGCTTCAATTGGTTCTACAATTAGGGCACTACGTCCATCTTTACCACACCTGTGGCCTACTATCACTCGACATTATTCTTCTTATTCAAAAGCCCATCTTGCACTATACCTTTATCATTTCTCTTCTTCAACACTCGACGTCTCACCTAACGTCCTTCCAGTCCGCTTCCCATAGAGTCAAATATATCAATGCTGGCTTGTGACACAACCCTTCCGAAGGTTGTATGTTTTACAGGATTGACTATACTCATTATCGATGGAGTTAGTCCCCGATATAGCGCTCATTTCGCTTAGTTTCAGGAGTAATTAGCCATGTTATCAGACATGACAATTCCTTCAAACGATTAGCGTGTTCTAAGTGATCAGCACACAACATTTCTATCTTCCATAGCTCAGTTTCCAACTCTGAACTCAATTACTCGAATAAAAGTGCTCTAGCACAAGAATTTTAAATTCTGACCATATCATCTGAGTAAAAATTTTCTAACTATAATTTTGTACCATCGTGTTCCATCACGACACAACATAATCTACCAACATATCTGTAGCATATTTCACTACACAATGTTTTAGACTCTTACCAATATCCTTAACCATTTCGATCTTTTCTATCCACTCGCTAATCTATTCCTCCCTTTACCATCAGTAACTATTAATGATTTCCTTACCACAAACAACAACATATCCTTCATACCGGATCTAATTCATTACGACTACTATTCATGTTTAGTTTATAACTAATACTTGTAGTCACAATAGTATCCGGTGGGACATTATCACTCTTAGTAATAACACTAAGAATTGAAATATTCATAATCATGTGATTGCTCGATCTATAAGTCTGCGATCACATTTGCATCAACACTAGCAGTGATCTGTGATACAACATTCGGTATCATCATCTGCTATCTTTGAGCAATCAACTGAATCATGTCAATCTCCATCATTGGAGTTACTCTTTTTATGTCATTCTGCCGTATTCATCCCGTACGCAGTAATCAATACTAATCTCACCATATAACTCGTTACCAGCTCAATCATAACCACAGGTACACATACACACCA
>NW_027502403.1:0-46446 GCF_021521415.1 Bidens hawaiensis | reverse complement strand
GATACGACTGACATAATAGATTGGCATCTGGATGCCTTTTCGCTATACTAGCAGGACTGCCCGGTTGCTCTATCTGTTGCGGAAAGGTATAGGATTAACTCCTCTCCCGCTTTTGGTGCTAGTGAGCGTCGGGAGTTCGATCAAGCGTGACCGAATCTCCCGAAAAGCTGCTTCCGCTTCTGGTGTCCAGCGGAAGTGCGTTTTCTTTAAACAGTTTCTCAACGTTGACACGAAGGGAAACGACTTATCCGCGTGGTTTGCCAAAAAGCGATTAAGTGCCACTAGTCGTCCATTCAGTGTCTGAGCCTGTTTGATGGTAGTAGGTGATTCCATTTTGATAATGGCTTCAACCTTTTCAGGGTTCGCTCTGAAGCCATCTTTAGTGACGATGACCCCCAAGAACTTCCCTTCTTCCATTCCAAAGGCACACTTGCTCGGGTTGAGCTTCATGTTTATCTTCCTGAGCGTGTTGAAAGTCTCTTCGATGTCTTTCAACATCGCTTCTGGGTCAGGGCTTTTGATGACCAAGTCATCCATGTAGACTTCCAAGTTCCTCCCAATTTGGGCATGAAACTGGTTGTCCATCAGGCGTTGGTATGTGGACCCGGCATTCTTAAGTCGAATGGCATCATTTGGTAACAAAATGTGCCATCGGGCGTCCGAAAAGCGGTTTTGTCCTGATCATCAACGGCCATGTGGATTTGATGGTACCCCTTATACGCGTCCAGGAAGCATTTAAGGCGGAACGGTGCCAACGAATCCACCTTAAGATCAATTTCGGGTAACGGATAACAATCTTTGGGGCATGCTTTGTTCAAGTCTTTGAAATCTATGCACATGCGCCATTGTTTGTTATTCTTCGGTACCATAACGGGATTGCAACCCAAGTTTGATATCTACTAACGCGTACGATGCCTGCGTCAAGGAGTTCCTTGACTTGGGTTCTACACGCGTTAGTTTGTTCTGGCCCCATTACTCTGCGCTTTTGTACGATCGGCGTAACAGCCGGATCGCATTTGAGCTTATGCTCTGCCTTACTTCGGGGTACACCAGTCATGTCAGCTGGTGTCCACGCGAAGATGTCAGCGTTTTTTTGTAATAAGCGCTTGAGTAAGGTGCGTGTGGGATCAACAATTGTTGGGCCAATGGTGACGGCCTGGTCAGGGTACTTGCCGTTGAAGGCCCATCTTTCTGGTTCGGTGATGGTTGGTTTAGCCATCTTTGGTTTGGGTTTAGATGAGACAGATGCGATGCATACCTGAGGAATGCCAGTGATCATCGCTACACCCTCAGCTGTTGGCCATCCCATCATGCCGTGGACTGAGGATACCACGGCGTTGAATCTTGCCATCCCGTCTCTCCCGAAGAGAATGTCGTATGTGTGGTGTGGCTTCCTCATCACGACAAAGTCCACATCTTCTGTGCGGGAGTGTTTCCCATCCGTAAGAGTGACGGGGAAAGATAGGATACCCAGGGGGTGTTTGTGCTGCCATCAAACCCTTCCATCGAGGCGCAGATCGTTTCCAGGCGTTCCTTGTCTTCGTCATCTAGCTTGTCGAAGAACTGCCTGTACATCACCGTTGACGAGGCGCCGTTGTCAGCAAGAGTGCGAGAAGTGATGTAGTGCCCCAGCTGGCTTTTGATGACGATAGGGCCTTCTTTGCTGGGTCCTCCTGGCACTCGCGGGAAGCGCACCTCAGCTTCCTTCCACGCACATGGTTCTGTCGTTCGCCTTTTTCTTCCTCTGATCTTACCATGAACCATGTTGATGCTGATGTCAACGGCTTTCGTCCGTTGCCTCGGTACCGGTTGTCGTTCCTTCCTCCCTTCTTGATTGATGCCACCAGGTGTGCCAGTCTTCCATCCTTGACGAATGCTTCAACAATATCCTTCAAGGATGTACACTCTTCCGTACTATGACCTTTTGTCCCGTGGAAGTCACAGGATTTACTCTGATCCGCATTAGGTCGCTGCCGGATCATTGGAGCTTTTGGCCATGGTAGCTTTTCAGTAGCAAATATCTCCGTGACGCTTTTGGTGAGGGGCGTCCACCGGTGCTTTTGGCTTGAAGGGTGTGTGTGATTTCTTCCGCCAACGAGAGGGTGAGAGCTGGATGAGGTGTCAAAGTTTACCCTTGACTGCCAGATACCTAGCTTCCTCTTTTTGTTCTGCCGGGCGATCCGAACATTGTTCTCTCTTGTCCTTTGCGTGTAGAGGTGTGTACTCTGGGGAAGATCCCTTCCCAGTTGCTTCTCCGTCTCGGCAAAGCGCTTGGCCGCCGTCATGATGGCATCCCATGTTGATGGCATGCCATCCTTACCCGTCAATGTGAGGATAAGCTCTGGGTATTCGGCGCCTTGGATGAAAGCGGCGCGAACAAGATCTTCACTTATGTTGCCGAGACTTAGCTTTTTGGAGTTGAAGCGGGTGATGAAGTCTAGTAAAGATTCATCCTCCTCTCTAACGCAGTTGAGGATCGTCCACTGTTCTTCGGTATATTTCCTCTGTTGGCTGAAGTGTTGGCTGAACTTGTTTTGAAAGTCCACCCAATCATATATGTGGTGGACCGGTAAACTATCGAACCATGCCCTGGCCGCTCCAACCAGAGTCATCTGGAACATATAACACCACGTGGGTTCCGTCCAGTTACTGACGGTTGCCCCCGCAATGAATCTGTTCAAGTGGTCGTCTGGGTCGGATAGGCCATCATAAGTGCCGATGTTGGACATCTGTTTGGCACTTCTCGGGGCGATTGCTTCCGCAATGTCCCTTGCGAACTTAGACTTTCCCGCATTTGCAGCAGTTGGTCTAAAGGTTTTGGAGAAGTCACGCGGGTTTCTCTCCGCATTTGTTGGTTTAAAGGCTTCCCCAAAATTCCTTGTTGGTTGGAAGTCCGTTTTCTTACGCTTCCCTTTTGCCTTATGGCGAGGGTTTGCGTCGGTGTCGGATTCCTCCCGCTCATCGTCTGAGTACTCGCACTCACTGTTCATATTGAGATGTTGGCGAGTACTGCCGAATTCGTCAGCCTGTTGAACTGAACGCAAGCGTTCATCCAACTCAGCTTGGAACTCTTTCTGACGTGCTTCGGCCCACGCCTTAACTTGATCTAGTGTTTGGCGAGGGACCCTCGTTCGTTTCTCCAACTGGGCGTCAGTGAACCCCAGTGGAATATTTACTGCACTTGCCCCGGCTTGGGTAACCGGGGTAGTGTTCGTAAGATTTGTATAACCGCCGGTGTTCCCCCCAGTTGCTGGGGTTGTGGTTACCGGGGTTTCTTGGTCGTTTACTGGCCTTGGGACCGGAGTAACGTTAACCATTTATTCAGAGATTTTAAAAAGAAACTAAGAATTAGTTCTAGCTTTTATGCACGGATGGCGCCAATGAAGAAACACTAATCGACCCCTGGGCAGATTATAGATAATCTGGGGGTTAAGTAATGTTTCCCACGAGGATAAGGTCCAGCAGAGAAGGTTGTTCTTCAGGGGACCTGCAAAACAGACACCGTAAGCTCGTCACTGAGAAGGGGGGGGGGGGTTCCTCCTTGTGACCACCCTCCGGCGTGAGAATCAGACTAGATAGCTCTGAATATAAGTGTATATTAAGAGATTGCTAGATAAGATTGAGATATCAGATGATGTCCTTACCATTCCAAGGTGTTGGAGTATTTATAGCCGAAGGTAGGTTCCTAGAAGGTACAGCCGGCTGAATAGTATTCCTGTTCTACCAACAGTGGACTACGCACAGGCCATGCTGGTTGGTGGATAGGCTACGGCCAACAGTAACAAGGTCGGCTGTACACTGTTCCTTTACTGCCGGCTATGCACTGTTCCACCAACTGTAGGCTGCGCACGTCCTATTGTAAGGGTTGGTGAGTAGGCAGCGGCTAATAGTGACAAACAGTACTAGAGGGTGCTCCTCCTCGTACTGTTGTCGGTGAGCTGTCACCCTGTGATTGGTTCATGGGCTGTTCTGGTCAAATCGTCTGATCTGCCCATACCTTAGTAGGTATAGTACGAAAGACCTTCCAGAAGCATACGGACTGGCTCATTTAGGCGGGAGTATTCCCGCCTTGCTCATTCCTTCATGTGACTACTGAAGTAGCTAATGCCTTGTGCGTGTAGCCTTGCTGTTAGTGCGGGTAGCCTTCCCTGATGGCTTGTATCCGCAGCTGCGGGAACAGGCGGGGTACTTCACCATTGGGAGGCTTTCCCTGCGGGTACAGCTGGCGTACTGCGCGTAAGGTTCTCTGAGCATGGTGGGTCCTGCTGGAGCAGTTGGTCATTGCGCAGACGTCCCTGTTCAAGGTGAGTCTTGCGGGTCCAACTGGGCTCTGCTGGGACCTACCTCTTCAGATAGGGTGATAGCCTGATAGGGTGGTGGGGGTGGAGCTTAGGTACCCAGCTAGGGTAGCTTGCGTTTGCGATGAACACCGACGCCACCCCATAAATATCATCCGGCGGGTAGTTGGTGAGGGTTGTATAACCGGAAGACCAAAACAAAGAAAATAGTTCCTGAGGTTCCTGACGAGGTCTCACATGAGGTTAAAATAAGGGAATATTTCATTATATTTATACTTCATTACAATTAAAAATAAGAAAATATCTTGTTTAATTGAATTTATTATTAGAATAATAAATATCTAATTGGTGAGTATAAGAAAGCTAACAAGGTGCGTACTATTAGAATTAAAACTAATCATAACAGGGAAATTTAAGTTTGAAATTGTTTCAGTCTAATTTATTGGTTGAGTTACAAGAAAAACGTATAATAGAATTAAATGCTAAAATTGAGACTCTAGAACTAGAACTTGCACAAAGAAAAATTATTGCTGATAAATTTGAAATGTCGTCTGATAAGTTGAATGGTATAATTGAAGCACAGATGGGTGTTAAACAGAAAATGGGATTGAGATATGAAAATGCCATGATTCCACCTCCATTTAATCATAATTGTACATCTCTGCCCCACTTCAGTTATAACGCCAAACCTGAAGATGAAATTGTTTATGGTATTGGACATGTTCCAAAACCCAAGATCTTCGTTCCTAAGGTTCCAAAAACTGTTGATCCAATTGATGTATACATTAGTTCTAATGATAATTCATCTTGTTTAGCCGGTTATGCAGAAGAATGTGGTTCTACGGAAAGTGACATGGATTTTGAAAACAAACGAGAGTCAAATTCAACTTTTGTTTATGATGTGAATTTGAAATCATTTAACAATTATGTCTCTAATAATAACAATGCTATTTTTAGGCAAAATACATTGTCTTCATCTTCGGATGATGATGTGGATTATGAGAGTGTTTATGTTAGCACTTCTCATGTTATTTTGAATGAAAACATTGATATTATTTCAGAGAGCGATTGTGAAACTGTGTATGATGAAACATGTGCTGAAAATTGTAAAAATTTGAATGGGTCAATTGATGTGAACAAAACTAGTTGTTCACCATCAAATTGTAAGATTGAGGATATTTTGAAAATGAACAAGTTAGTACTTCGTGTAAATATATTCCACCTAGCAAAAGATCATTTTCACAAACATATAAGAACGTAAATCATCCTCAGTCATACAATTTTTATGATAATAACTATTATGGTCGTCATCAACAAAATAATTTTGACTCACATCATACCAATGTTTTCAATAATCAAGGTCAAAAACCATAATAACATGCATAATCATGTTCCTTTCCAAAGATCACCATTCCAACCAAGACAATCGTGTTATAGTTCTGACGATTATTTTGATGCTTGTCAAAGAAAGTGTTGCTATGCATGTGGTAGCCCGTCTCACATTGAAAGACATTGTAAGAACTAGAACCAACAACAAAAAGATTTAAGAAGTCAGTTTAATCAGTCCCGGTCTACAGCTGCTAGCAGCTCAAAATCAAGGATTGATCAAACAAATGGTCAGGCTAGTGAAATGAATGTGAGGTCCAAAACAAGAAAACAAAGAAGCCTTTTTGTATAACAAAGAAGGAAAGAGCCAAAAGGGTTTGAAGAATGAAAAGTCTAAGAACCCACCAAAAATAAATGTGAAAAGAGATCCTAAGGTCGAAATGCTCGAGGATTTTGTTTTGAAAATAGAAAGAAGATAGTCCAGAAAATCTTCTAAAAACAAGAAACATGCTTCTGCATGGACTCATAGGGACTGTTCTTCTGACTCTGACTCGTCACATCACTTCATTATTACAGAAAATAAAATAAAATTTGGCAATTTTTTCGTCAACCTTCCCGAGACAACTAAGTTTCTGAAAACCATGTGTAACTAGTGTTCATTTGTGTAGGGCCAGTCAAGAAGGCATGTCAATAGTATTTGGTACTTAGACAATGGCTGCACCCGAAACATGACAAGAGACGAGTCCTTGCTGTTTGGCATTCAACCGTTCGATGGTGGACACGTTTCCTTTGCTAGAGATGTGGGAGGAAATATTACCAAACGAGGGAAGGTTTCGAATGGCACTCTAAACTTCATTGACGTCAATCTGGTGGAGCAGCTCAATCACAACTTGCTCAGTGTGTATCAGAACTGTGACAAGAAATTCTCCACTTTTTTCATGGAAAATGAATGCTTGATCTTGAAGCCAGGTTTCACAGTCCTTGAAGAATGAGTGTTGATGTGTACTTTGAGGCACAATGATGCATATATATTAGATATGAGAAGTTCATATACACATAGAACTGCTTCTTGTCTGATATCAAAAGCCTCGGAGAATGATTCATCTCTTTGACATCGACGTCTGGGTCATGTCAACTTTAATAATTTAAACAAATTGGTAAAAGGTGAGCATGTGAGGGGCTTGCCTGTTAAATCTTTCTCTTGAATTAAAATGTATTTCCTTCTCTAAATGCAAGCAACTCAACCTCCCTCACAGGCCCAAAACTATAAATTCTGTTGATTCCATTCTTTAGCTGTTACACATGGATTTATTTGGTCCCATTCAACCTCAGGCATTAAGCCGAAAAGCCTATTGTCTTGTTGTTACTGATGATTATTCACGTTTCAGTTGGACTTTCCTTCTAGGGCACAAGGATGAAACCGCATAATTCTTGATCAGTTTCATGACCGCTTGTTGAGAATCAAATTAACAAACGATTCAAGTGTATTAGAAGTGATAATGGAACCGAATTTTGCAACAAGGCTATTGATGACTTCTGTCATTCAAAGGGGATAAATCGCCAGTTCAGGGCTCCATACACTCCACAACAAAATGGAGTTACTGAACGACATAACCGAACGCTAATCGAAGCTACTAGAACGATGCTCTCATATTCAAAGCTTCCATTATTCTTCTGGGGTGAAGCTATTAATGCAGCTTGCTTCATTATGAATCGTGTGTTGCTGAACAAACGTCAGAACAAGACTCTATATGAAGTCTATTACATGACATAGCCTCAATTCAACTATTTCAAGACATTCGGATGCCCATTCCCTTTGCTTCATACAAATGCCAACTCAGATCCAAAGTTCGTTGAGAAGACCGATTAGTGCTACTTTTTTGGGTATGCTGCCAACAAGAGTGATTATCAAGTTTATAACAAGAAAGTAAAGGTGATATTGGAATCATTCAATGTTGACTAGCAAGAGCTTAACCCGATAGACGCACACACGAGACCCAACTGGCTGTTTTATTGGATGGTCTTTTTAATCAGTTTTGGGGAATGTCTAGCCCTCCTGTTGCAACTGTTCTAGTCCATGCTCCAGTGTCTCTGTCCGTTTTAATGCGCTCCGTATTAAAAAGTGATGATATCCATTTATCTGCTGGTCCCTCTAATAGGAATGTATTGCCTGTAGCACCTCTACCTACTGTAGTTGATCAATTACTTTAACTAGTAGATACGACTGATGTCGTAAACGTTGAAGATGCTTCTGATTTAGATTCAGATTCAGATTCAGATTCAGATTCAGATGGTTCATTCTTGTCAGCTGACAACGTTGACCCAAATCAGATTGAGCCTGTGGTGAATCCTCAAACAGAACCTAGTGTGGTCGAGTTTATTCCCGAACCTCCCTCATTGAATAATATCCATGTTTCTTCTGAGGAGACGACTGGAAACGAAGTTCCTGCTGGTGTTTCTGATAACGATGACTCCACCTCGGTCCCAACAATCGTTTTTCCATTCATGGAGAATCTATGGGATGGCCCCATTGCTTAAAAACATGTGGTTGACCAGCCATGCACTGCTCAACCAACCACCGATGTTCTTATCAATGCTCCCATGGAGAACTTAATAGTGGAAATTCAGGCAGAGCAAATTGAGAATGTTGATCCAACTCCTCAACTGTCAATTCACCAATCTCACCCCACTGACAACATCATTGGATCTGCCTTAGCCGGAATCCAAACATGAAGCCAATCTGGTACTATTAACAGATGCCGTTTTGCATGTTTTACACCGCAGATCGAACCAAAGGACTACAAGATGGCTCTTATAGAGAATTCATGGGTTTAAGCTATGCAAGAGGAGCTGTTACAGGTCAAGAAGCTAAATGTTTGGAAACTGATTAAGAATCCAGAAAACAAGAAACCGATCGGGACAAGATGAATATTTCGAAATAAGAAGGATGACAAAGGGGCGAGCACAAGAAATAAGGCTAGATTGGTTGTACACGGCTTCTCGCAATGTGAAGCTCTTGATTACGATGAAGTTTATGCTCTCGTTTCTAGACTTGAGGCCGTTCGTCTCTTTTTGGCCTATGCATCGTACATGAACTTCAAAGTGTATTAGGTGGATGTTAAGACTGATTTCTTGTATGGAAAAATTAAAGAAGAAATTTATATCAAGCAACCGCCAGGTTTTGAGGATCCTGATCGTCCTAATTATGTATACCGTCTTGACAAAGCTCTTTATGGCCTTCACTAAGCACCCCGTGCTTGGTATGCTACTCTGGCTAAACATCTTTTGGAGCATGGCTATAAAAGAGGTGTTATTGATCAGACACTCTTTTTTAAGAAAGGTGGAAATGATCTAGTCCTAATTCAAGTTTACATTGATCAAAGCACGTCTAAATGGAGCTAAATTGAAGTTAAGGAGGAGATGACCAACAAGTATCTATCTACCTCGGAGATTATGCAGTTAACAGATGAAGACATCGAGAATCTCTAGGATTGGCTAGATGCTGTATTCGGGAGTTGCGTGAATCCTATTAGAGGTAAAAGGAAGAAAGGAAAGCGCACATCAGCTGGTCCTAGTGGTGGTAGCGGTGTAGAGGTGATGATAACCACTGGTGGTGAAGCCACAGTTGATGTAATTGTTCCTATTGGCGGCGGTGGTGATGGTAACATTTCTAGCACTCCGGTTATTGGAGGTTCTGAGACTAGAAATGTAGAAGAGACAGAGGAGGAGGAAGAAGATGACGATGAAGAGGATGACGACGAGGATGATGCGCACGATAGTTTTTACGAAGAATCCGATGATGATGAAGATGATGTTGGAGATGGTGGTAATGAAGAAGATGGTAGTGCCGGTATAGGTGTAGGTGGTGGCAGTGGAGCGGATACACAAACCACTCCACATGAGGGCGTGCCACATGATGATCCCTCTGTCACCGAGGCAGCTAAGTGAGTCAGGGATCGGGATGCTGCATTGGAAGACGATTTTAACTCTATATTTAATGTTGATGAAATTACAGGTACCCGATCGCCAACTGAAGATACAACGAGGATATCTGACTTTGATGATGACATCAATTACTCACCACGCCTTGACACACTAGTTCAAGAGGTCAAAGATCCGACTCCCTAAGTAGAAACAGTGATCGCCCTTCCTGCTGATACCTCATACGTGCCAAAGACAATGAAGAGGAAATGGCACTGTGTAAGCAGCTATGCTAGTGGCCGTTGGCGTAATTACCCTTATCATGACGACTCGCTGATCGTGTATGCCAAATTTCATGTTGAAAGCAAGTAGTGGGCTATCCGAAGGGTAAACGATGACCTCATCTGCATGCATCAAACTAAGATGCACACGCTGTCTGAATTGGACATGAATTACTTCAGGCGAGCTGTACGTGATGGAATAGGATAAAAGAGGATGGAGGGTTGGTTAAGCGACACATGGACAAAGAATCAAGAGTCGACTACTCCAACTTTCTACCGAATAAGGGACGAACATTCAAGCATCCCCCAGATATCGACCTAGCAATAGGCAAACAAAGAAAAAATTGGAAATTCAAGATGCCCAGGGAAGTTCGGAAAGTCTATCATGGAGAACCATTCGAGCCCAATCTGCTCCATGACTTCCTATGCTGGGATTTCGACAATAACACGGGCGAAATCGTGATTCAGTGCTGAACCATGCATCCTTTACGTGGGCTTGATGAGTGTGAACTGATGGGTCTCAGCAAAGAAGACATTTTGAAGCTGTATCAGTCTCCTTTGCCTACACTTGAAGATCATGGAAAGCAAAACACAGACTAGATAGTTGAAACGTTCAACAAGTTTGTTTGTAGAATTGTTGAGGATCAACTACAAGAATTCGGATGCTTAGTGTACGAGACCGATTGAAGATAAGTACAGAAGACAAAACTAAAGACTATAGGGAGATTGTTAGGCCCTATTTTGTATCTAAAGTCTTTTGTATTATCTTGTTTATTTATGATGTACTGTACATGCCTTTTGTCTATCTTTGTACGTTGGGCCTAAAGTCATTGTAAATAAGCCCATTGGGCCAATGGAAATAAGAGATGGTGCATGAGACTTGCATCATAAATAGTGCAAGCTTCTTATGCATAAACAACCTTTTGCCATATTACCTATCTTAACTTCTCACCAACTCTCCCACTACTTCTCTCCCTTTCTACTTTCATCCATAACCGGTCAATAACCAAACCCAACAAGATCCAAGATCTCGGTTATTAAGAGTGATTTCCGCTAGCTCTTAAGGAGATTGATCCAAGAACATCTGTCGGAGTCAATTCTTGCCGGTCAATATTGTAAGATTCCACTATCACTTTGGCTCTCTTGTTGTAAACCCGATAACCACTCTTGTGGGAAGCGTATCCCACAAAGAAGCACTCATTCTCCTTCTTTGCAAATTTGGAAGTTGAGTTAGCATTTGTTTGGAGAAAAGTGCACGGACATCCGAACGTTTTAAAGTAGTTGGCTTATGGCTTCAACCCATAGTAGATTTTGTAAGGAGTCTTGTTCACTCTCTTGTTTAGCAACACACGATTCTGGGTGAAGCAAGCAGCATTGATGGCTTCCTAAAAGAACAATGGAAGTTTAGAATACAACAACATTGTTCTTGCAACTTCGATAAGTGTTCTATTTCGTCTTTCATCACCTCCGTTTTGTTGTGGAGTGTATGGAGCGTTGCATTGACGAAGTATCCCCTTATTGTGGCAAAAGTCATCCACAGCTCTGTTGCAAAATTCCGTCTTATTATCAATTTTGATGGACTTGACCCTCTTATATGTTTGGTTCTCCAACAACGTCATGAACTTTATCAGAAACTGAGCAGCCTCGTCCTTGTGACCTAGTAAGAAAGTCCAGCTGAAACGCGAAAAATCGCCAGTAATAACCAAGCAATAGGCTATTTGGTCTATTGCCATTGGTTGAATTGGGCCAAAGAGGTCCATATAAAACAGCTGAAGAATGGAACTTATACTATTAACAGTTTTGGGTTTGTGAGGAAGTTTATGTTGTTTTCACTTAGAACATGAAAGACGTTTTTCAATACAAGAAAATGATTTAACAGGCAAACCCCTCACATGTTCACATTTAACCAACGTTTTCAAGTTCTTAAAGTTAACATGACCCAAGCGTCTATGCCACAAAGATGAATCGTTCTCAAAGGCTTTAGAAGACAAACAAGAAGCAATTTGTAGAGAATAAGAACTTGTCATGTCCAAAATATATGCATCATTGTGCCTCGGAGTATGCATCAAGATCCATTATTCCGGGAATTTAAAACCTGGTTTTAGACACTCATGTTCAGTGAAGAGAGTTGAGTCTTGTTTATCACATATCTGGGAGACACTAAGAAGATTGTGGTTCAATTTCTCCACAAGATTCACGTCGTCGAAGGTCAAAGTGTCGTTAGAAACCTTCCCACGTTTTGTTATTTGCCCTCCCAAATCGCTAGCGAAGGAAACGTGTCCACCATCAAACGGTTGAACGTCAAACAGCAAAGACTCGTCCCCTTTCATATGTCGGGTGCAGCCACTGCCTAAGTACCAGATACTATTGACAGACCTTCTTGGCTAACCCTACACAAATGAACAACTAGTTAGAAGTGGGATCCCGAGACTTATTTGTCTCGAGAAGATTGACCAAAAAGTCACCAAATTTTATCTTGTTCTTTTTAAATAAAATCGTTTGGTGAGTTAGAATCCGAAGAATAATCTCGTGGAAAACACGCGGAAGCACGTTTTTGGTCTTTAGAAGATTTTCGGGATTGTCTTCTTTTTGGTTTAAAAACAAAATCCTTGAATTTCTCAATCTTTGGATTTTCCTTCTTGAATATTTTTGATGGGTTCTTTGGTTTTCAACTTCTGAACCCTTTTTCTCTCTTTGCCTTTCCCTTTTGGTTATCCAAAAGGGTTTTCTTATTTTCTTGGTGTTCCTAGATTTTACTTCTGTCTCACTGGCTGAACTATCAGTTCAGTCAGTCCTTGTTCTTGCATGAGAAGCAAATTTATAACGGGACTAATTGAACTGCCTGTTCATTTGTTTCGCTGTCGGTGCCAGTTCTTGCACTGCCTCGCAAGATGAGATGGATTCCCACAAACATAACAACATTTTCTTTGTTGAGTTCTGTAGAAATCGTCTGAACTATAATACACGTGATGCGGCGGGAAAGGTGATGTATGAAAAGGAACATGTTGAAAATGACTGTCTGACCTATGACCACGATCAAAAAAAGAATTTACGTAAAAGGTGTTAACATGTCTTGGTTGTTGAGGAGCATAATAGTTATTATTAAACTGGTTAAATGATTGAGGATTTCTAAAATATTAGTGTTTTGAGAAAATGAAGTTTTCTTGGGTGGAATTTATTTACAGGATGTACTTGCTTTTTCATTTTCAAATCCTTTTCTTTCATTTTTCTTATCCTCAATCTTATAATTAGCTAATGAACAACTAGGCATGTTTATCTCAGCAACCTTTTCAGCAACAGTTTCATCAAAGACATTTTCACAATCCGAATCAGAAATAAAACTATCACATTCATTTAAAGAACTTTCACAATTGTTAACATCATTGTTTTCACAAAATACAGCATTGACGATGAAGCCAGAGTATCCTTCATCAAATGACAGACATTATTACAACCAAATTTGATACAAGATTGTTTTAAATTCACATCAGACACAAAAGGTGGATCTAAAACACGTTTTGTTTCACAACCCATGTTTTCCTTCATACACCCATTATCCTTTAGATCACCTGCTACATAAGACGAATCACCATTACAATCATTAGACACATGAGTTGGAGCAGTTACTTTAGAAGCTGGAGGAACAAATTTCACAAGTTTTGGAACATGACCAATTCCGTATGCCATCTCTTCCTCAGGAGGGGTATTGTAACTAAAGTGGGGCATGCCAGTGTAATTATCATTTAAAGGTGGAGGGACAGCTAAAAAATCATAACCTAAGCCCGTCTTTTGTTTGGTACCCCTTTATGCTATAAGAATGCCATTTAACTTACTAGACACTAATTCAAACTTCTCAGCAATTAATTCAAGTTTTTCAGCAGTTAATTTTCTTATCAGAAAGCTCAGAGTCTAATCTTTCAATTTTTACGTTTAGAATTCAATGCTTTATTTGATTGAAATATCTTAAGTTTCAAGTTAGCAATATCGTCATGGTGAGTTTCGATTTTAGTGGTGTAAACCTTATTAGCTTTGACGTATCGCTCATTCAGACTTTTCAGCTTTGAGTTCTCTTTAACAACAACATCATAATTATATCTATAGAACTCAACCTTGTTAAAACATGCTTGTGTGCATAGATTGGAATATACCTCAGAGTTGGGTGGTGTGGCAAAGCTTGCAGAGGTGGAACTTGAAGCTTCGTGGTCTCCACTGGTGAACGCCATTGCTGCAAAGTTTAACGGGTTTGCCAACTCGGTGAATTGATCTTGCCGGTCGGTTTCAGTAGAAGCTTCAGTTTGGGAGACAAGAGCTCTTGAATTTGAGCTTGAGTTTCCTTTGTGAGGATTGCCTTGTCCAATCCTTGGAATCCCTTGACTGGAGTTCTGAACCATATGCTTCTTCCCACTAGACTTACTTGCCTTGCTGTCTAAGACCTCAGTAACCCGGATATCATTGGCAGGTTTGGGCTGGTTTGTACATTCTCTTGCAAAATGCCCAGGTTCGTTGCAGTTGTAACACATGAGCTTGTGTTTATCAAACCCGATTCGCTTCACATCAGCATCCTTGAAGCTATCCTTTCCATACTTCTTCATGAAGTTTGTTTTCCGATGTACAGCCATTGCCATTCGGTACGTGATATCCATCTTCTTCAAGTCCTTCTTGTTGATGTCTGGAATGTCACCTTGTTGAAACGACAGAGGCAACAGCTTTCCCTGTAGTAGCTCCTCATGACTTAACAGAAAGGCGTGAACTAGTGCGATGTTTAAGTCATTGATGAGAGGGGTGGAGTAAGATGAGCTAGAATAGGATGAGCGTTTGGAAAAGGTGCTGATTCTATGTGCTTTCAATGCTTGTTCCACTCCTTTGTTAACCACATCTTGAATGGAGCTTGAACCTGATGATGCAGATAGGTTCGCGACAGATATGAAAATAGTCTTTTGAGCAGGTGGAGCTAGATAAGCTTTGACTCCATTCACTGGGAAGATAGTTGGGTGTGCTTGGCTTAAAAATGCGAAGGTGATTCCCAATCCAGTTGCAATGCCAGCTTGATTCAACAAACTCAAGTGATTGTTCATTCTTAACTTATCATCTAACTCGAATGACTTGATGGTGGAGATCAAGTCTTGAATTGAGATGGAGTTGAGATTTGTTGTTTGTCTGATTGTAATCCCATTGGTGTTCCAAGAGTACGGTAGTTAGTTTAGCAACTTGTGATTAGCTTCAGACACATCAATATTAACATCTGCACTTCTCATGTTGCCAAGAGTTTCTCAAATATTTTAATGAGATCCCCAATGCTCTCTCCTTGCAAGTGGTTAAACATGTTAAACTCTCGTTTCAACATAGCTTTGCGGCTGCTCCGCATTTCAGGGTTTCCTTTAATCTTCTCAACAAGAGCATCCCATAAACCTTTTGCAGTTGTATACTCCCTTAGTGTTTAAGTCACCTCTTTTGACAAACATATAGTTAAAGTATCAAAAGCCCTTTCATATTCAAGAATTAGCTTCTTATCTTCATCATCGTATGAGTCAACAGGTTTCAGTTCAGGTCCATTAACAGTCAATGTCGTAGGTATACGGGGGTCAATTTCAAGTGATCTCAAAAGGGTAATGTCATCAACTTGATAAAGTTTTTGAATCTCCATTTGAAGTTATTAAATTTGCTTTCGAAGGTCATAAACTTGAGAGGTTGTAGTCGTTCCCGCTTCATTTTCAAGCAAAATGCAACTTTTTAACAACTTAGAGTCACTAGCCATGGTTTAAATCAAATTGTGGTCTCAAACAGTCTCCAAAACAATAAAAAAAATACGAAGTTCAAACTAATCGGATTGCACAGTGACGTGAGGTCGTTGACTCAATCAAAAATAAACCAATTACAACTAAATAGATAGCGGTAAATGGGTATCGAACACGAGGAGTTTGTGGAAAATGTGTTAACAAGTAGCTTTAACAGAAAATAGAATTAAACTAAAATTGTACAAAAGTAAATTCAGATTTGATTGTTTGATTTTTAGATTAACTAAAATAAAATAAGACACTAGCAAAATAACTATTGAGATTTGTAAACTGATTAAACGAAAGCGATCATCTTAGATTTCAGGTTTAAATCAACACTAATGTTCATGCTTACTAGAAAGAACCACATAGACATAGTTCATGTTTGATTACTTGTTTGTGATAAAAGGGAACTAAGTACTTGGATTAATAAAATGCAAGGTTGTTACCCAATAATCAATTGACTAATATTTAACCCTAATTCTTCCCATGATATCTCAATTGCCAATGGCACCAAGAACGTATGGTTTAGATCATGATCAAACACAAGAAACAATTTACAAACAATTAATCAAACACCATAAAAACTAAACAAACATTGCAAAGTCATTATTCTAGAAATCAAAGCGTAACATAGTGTATCAATTAAACCTTACATCCAAGATGATCACCAAGAGGAACTAGCCACTCATGGTTTGAGAAATCATCATAATATCAATTGTATGTAACATCAAACGAATTATAATAAACAAAACAACGATTACCAATCCAAAGATATTGTTCTTCACTCTCCAAATTTGTCTCCCAATGTTTCTTGATGAAAAGATAATGAAAAGTTTGGCCAAAACGACCTAATAAAGAAGGAGGAGTTTGCAGTTACGATCGGACCATGGTCCACGGTCCAGACCGTGGGCCACGGTCCAGACCACGGTGCTATCTTCTCTCCACAGCACGGTGTAATCTGTTGCATTTACTTCAGGTGGACCGTGGTCCACGGTGTGAACCTTGGGCCACGGTGGAGCTGTTTTCCGTTTTTCTTGTTTTCTTCATAATTTTCTCATTCCAACTCCGTTTTCTTCACCGCTTTCGCCTATGTTCTCGTAACGCCATTCTCTAGCTCCTCAATCCTGGAAACACACAACATAGTGTAGTAATCTGAGTCCTTGAAATTAAACAAAAAAGCACGTGAATTAATTAGAATTACTACACTTAAGGGTGGATCTTCAATCCACCCGTTAGTGCGCAACGTGTGTTATTTTTGTAGTTTTTGCTTAAATTGTTATTGTCAGTTTTACGTAGGTTGTGCTAGTGTGTAAGTACTTACAGGTATATGCATATACGACGCTGTCGGTCTTCATCACCGTTCGCATTTGATCCTAAATTCGATAGAACTTTTCGTCAAAACCGGATTCTACAATGGGAAAACAGGATTATTGGATCACCAAGCACACAAGGTCGAACAACTGACACCACAATCAGGGCTTCAGAACAAACTTTACCGCCAATGCCACCACCCATCAATGCTGAAAACCCATCATCTACTGAACCCATTACTACTACAATCTCTACAAGTATACCTACTTCAACCGTGTTTAGTTTTTAGGCACCTGTTAATCTTCCACCCTTGACAAATTTCATGCCTATTCAAGGACAATCATCAAACTCACCACAACAATCATCCTTCCAATCTCAACAAAATCCACTTTATCAACAACCATACACGTTTCCTCAAGACCCACCTATAACCCATACTTCATCGGGTCAGAGATCGGGCCCGTATTTAATTGTTGGGCCACGGTATAGTGATGGCAATGAAGAGTATGAAGAGTTTGAAGAAGGATATACAAGTGGAGTTGATGGGAATCAATTGAGGGTGCAAGGGAAGTTTGGGTATGGACCCGAACTTCAACCGCAACAACAAGTGCAACAATGGGGTGGCCCGAATGTCAATCAAATACAACAACCACAACCAATGCAACAAGTTCCACAACAACCACATTATCAACAACCTCAATTTCAATAACCAAATCCCCAATCGCAATTTCAACAAAGGCTTGTTTACTAACAAAAGGGCCCACCAAGAGTACCATTGGAGGTACAAAGAAGACATGCAAGGGAAATGGTTAGGGGAATTGAAGCTCACTTTAGACTGGTCATCACTGACAACCCATCTCTGGTGGTTATTCCTCAAAACCAGAATGGAAGAACGTTTGAGGTGAGAAGCAATGCACTCCAAAGTTTACCAAAGTACAATGGTCGGGTCTTGCAACGGAAGAACCTTATTTTCCCTTGGAGGCATATGATTCGATTTGCAACACAATCGGGGGTCAAGGCTTCTCACCGGATGAGGTGAAATTGGTGTTGTTTCAATTTTCGTTGGAGGATAAGGCGAAGAGATGGTTCTACACATTGCCATCCGCATCGATTTACACTTGGGCCGAAATGCAACAAAGGTTTTTGGAAGAGTTTTATACGGCCCAAAAGACTAATGATGTGAGACGAAGTTTGAGATCTTTCCAACAACAATCTGGTGAAATGTTTCATGAAGCTTTCGAGAGGTTCAACATGATTATCAAGAATTTTCCTCATCATAGTATAGCTCTTTGGGAGTTGTTGAATGCTTTTCATGAAGGGTTAAATGCGAAAGATGAAAGGGATTTGATGTCAATCACAAATGGTACTTTCGGTACCAATTATGAACAAGATGATTGGGCATTCTCGGAACTAATGTCGGTCACATCGATGAGAAAGGCTCAAACTGCAAGAAGAGTGGTGTAATCTTCTCTCCATGGCACAGTGTAATCTGTTCCATTTGCTTCAGGTGGACCGTGGTCCATGGTGTGAACCGTGGGCCACGGCGGAGCTGTTTTCCGTTTTTCTTGTTTTCTTCATAATTTTCTCGTTCCAACTCCGTTTGCTTCACCGCTTTCGCCTATGTTCTCGTAACGCCGAGTCCTTGAAATTAAACATAAAAGAACGTGATTTAACTAGAATTACTACACTTAAGGGTGGATCTTCAATCCACCCGTCACATCCCCACACTTAAGCGTTGCTTGCCCTCAAGCAACATTTGAAACCACAATTGCTTTCAAAACACAACCACCAAACAAACCACAAGCCCGGCTCAGTCAAGGTCCCCAATCATACCCTATTCCCTCATTATTAGAGGTTTGCATTAGTATCATATTATATTCAAAACATAGAATTTTAATCAACCTCAACATGCTTTCGGTTTTTATTCACACATAACACACTGTCACTCATTAACCTCTTATCGATGATCAATTCTATATTTTCCAATAATATTCAATTCTCCTCACATACGCTTGTGCCACCATCAAATATCCACCTAATCATGCTTTAACACAAATGCAAATCAAAAGGTCTTAACACGGGTTGTAATGGGGCCAGGTGTAAAGGTATGGACTAGGGAAAATTGAAAGTGACTCACGTGATTTGATCCGGCTTGTTACATCAAAACTAAATAAACAAAAAAACAAACTAATAAACTACTATATATACACTTCCAACTTGTATCTTAACTCGATACTCATCACTTTGGATATTGAATTCCAATCTTCTTCTTTTTTTTTTAACATTGACTTGCACATAATCATGAACTCCTCTACTTTCTATTGATTGATATCAAAACAACTACAATTACTAAGAAAAACCTATCAAGCCGGATCGTCTCACAACATATATCGGGGTTAATTATATAGGAAGAATAAGCCCAAATAAGTTTTTTAAAGGAACCAACCCCCAGCCCCTCTCATTACCCACACTCATATGTATAATGCATGAGGCCTAACCCCCAAAACCCACACTCGCGCTCATCCAGACGAGGCTTACCTAGTTGCCTCTATCACTTTTGCACTTATGCCAAGCTAAGGTCTCAAAATGCATTAATAGCACAAGTTCTAACGGAGAATACCCACCTATCACCGCTTTCCACTTTCCAAATACTCAAGTGAATATGGGTGTGTTATGCGGATTATTATACCGAAAGCAGGCTAACCTTGACTAAAATCTTCTCAACCTCATTTTCAAAACAATTAAACAAACTTGACTTTGAGGGAATTATGACCATGACAAGGGACCAAAACTTTAGCCCTGCTATCTTACCACTTTCCAATGTTTTTCTTCCAATTATCCTCCTCTTGTTTTTAAAATTTTTTTTTTAATTTTTGAATTTTTAAATTTTTTAACGAAAAATTTCCCATCCCCACGCTTGAGGTACATTGTCCCCAATGTATAGTTTTGAGAAAGGAAAAACAAACAACCAAACACCACCTTTTTTCGACCCGTAACACTAAACCAAATGTTTCATCCTCCTCCCTTCCACCCAAATACTAAAACCGAAACACAAAACAAAAAAATATACATATAATGTACAGAACATAGTGCACCTGATTTGATGAATCTCCCCTCAATAATAGGGCGGTTGTGGCGGCCCGAAGATGGAGTTCATGAAGTTCGAAAATTCACCAAAGTTAAACGCTCCACTTCCGCCTCTTTGTTGTTACCTTCTCCTGCTGATGGTGGTGGTGGCGCCATTGACTACATCGGGTCCACCCACATGGAATGATGTAACGGTGGTTCGGGATAGCGCACTGAACCGTCATATGGTGGGAGAGATGTGTAATCCACACTTGGTGGATCTGGAACAATGGGTTCTCCGGCGTGCCACTGTTCATGCATTCTTCTGTTTCTGTCATCCCAGTAACGCAAGTTCGCCTCGTGTTCTCACCCGTAAGCTTGAACACGGTTCCACAACTCCACCCGGTCATGCCTCTCTTTTTCGGCTCGTTCTTGGTATGCACCCATAAACGTTTGGTGGTCAAAAAGCGCCTGGGATTCCTCCGACCAACTATCAAAAGTGGAAAGTCGATGCCTATCCACCACCTCATTAATTGAACCCATGTGGGCCCAATTGTCTCCATATGAAGCATATCCCGATGAATAATCCCAACCCCCTTGTTGGGACCCACTACCACCAGCAGTATCCATGTCCTCCGTATCACTTGGCTCCTCAATCTCTTCATCTAACGCCTCACCTGTTTCTGGCTCAACATTTTCCCTTATCACTTTCCACCTCACTCTCTTATTTCTCAAGTAATGGTACCTCTATTCCTTTGTGTAGTTCCAACCTGAACCCAAATCGTCCAACGTAAATTCCCTGAAATTCTTCATTATTCCAACCGCACTATCCTGAATAACCCCATGATGCTTTAACAAAGCTGTAATCAGTCGACAATGGGGAATTAACTTTCTTTTATTGCTCTCATGGCTGATCCATATGTTCATCATGACCAAATAAAGATAAGAAATGTGTGGGCCTCCATTCATCAAAGCTTATAAAATAGGAATATCGCTATTCCTGACTACTGAAATGTCCCCTTTTCGTCCCAGCATTAGATAGGCAGATTGTCATTAATAACCTTGCGTCAATCTTCAGGTCTCTTCTTCTTATATTTGCACTCGGACCCCGACAGCCCCCTTTTAAGACTTTGAATAGCATATCATGCCATTGGGATGCTTTTCGGGATTATCATACAAATCCTTAACCGAAGGGTACACATACGAATTGGAGGCCTTGCTATCGAACAAAGCAATCTGATTAAACGTGTCAAAGGACATTAGCACTTGAGTTCCCCCCATAGTACCAATTAGCTTCATATCTGACCCCTTCTTGAATGGTGGGCATCTCAAGGTAGATACCCATTCCTCAATCTCCTGATCATACAGCGTGTTGATCTCTTCATCATAACATTTGAGGACAACTTCCCACCCCAAAGCTTCGAATCTGTTAAATACCCCAAACGCTTCAAACCCGGGGTCAGTCACTTCCTTTTCACAAATAAACCCCTCATGTTTATCTCTCAAACCGTTTAGCTTATCTCTAAACAGCTCTTGTTGCCATTCCAGAGCATAGCTTGATAATACCCCACCTCGCCAGTCGGGTTTCGGGATTTCCATTTGCACATGTTCTTGTTCCCCTCTCAAACGTTGTCTCTTGGCTTGCACAGCCCGGCCACTCGAAGATGTAGCTTTTCCTTTTCCTTTATCCGAAGTTCATCCCATGTACACACAAAAACCACCACAAACAACCAAATCAATTAACTATGTCCCTCCCCACACTTGCTTGTCACCATGGTTGTGGATAATCAACTCGTTATTTAATTAACTAATATTTCAAACTTCAATAAACACTTGATTTTTCAACTTTTTAATGAAAAATCACCAATTTCAAGCATTTATCTATAATCCACACCTACAATGTATAACCATTACAACTAACAAGCAAGTGGGTATTCTCAATTCAATTCTACCTTAACAATTATTCCAATGTTTACAAAGAATTGACAAAGACATACCTTAGTTAATGTTTAAGATGATAAGCAAGTAATCTTTCACATGCAAACAAGAAACCCCCAAAGATCTTTGAAATTTTCGGACCCCAAACTTTCACAATTGGTTTAACACTTAAGAATGAGAGAAAATAAGGTTTGGATTGTTAATCCTCTTACAAATCTACTCACAATCGGGTTAAAAACCTTAAACTTTGGTGATTATTTGGGAGATACGTGATGATGGAATTAGGTTTTGAGGTTATGGAAGATGAAGAAGAATGATATTGGAAGAGAAGTTTGGTGATTTTAGTGGCTGAGAATTGTTATAACATCAAAAATAACTCATCTATACCTTAAAAACCCGTCAAGTGGGAGTAGATCTGTGCGCACGTGGGCCACGGTGTGAACCGTGGTCCACGGTTGACTGAAGTCAATGTTTTCAAAAAGCTGGACCGTGGGCCACGGTGTGAACTATGGTCCACGATGAAGTTGAACCAAAATGAACAAAAAGGATCGTACCGTGGCGAATGCTTGAACCGTGGACTACGTTGGTTTGACCGTGGGCCACGGTCTCCACCGTGGTCCACGGTGTACCTTAATTTTTTTTTAATAGAACAAAACACAACTAAAAATTAGAATTTAAAAATTACCCCACCCCCATGAAAATCCCGAGTTGTCCTCAACACGATAAAAAAATTCCTAAAAACTTCCCCACACTTGGTTCGAACACACTTGCACGAGAAAGGTAATTTTAAAAATAAATTTTTAATAAAAGCTATTTACACTATACAACATACCTGGGCCTTTCCTTTATGAAATGGAGCCATCCGGTGAGCTTAGATGGAAACTCACCTTGTCTTTGTCAATCATGTTCGAATCCTTTACTTCCAAATAGGGTTTAAGGCGATGTACGTTCACAACTTGCTTACCTTGACTTTGCATGTCTTCAATCTCCACATCACCAAACTTCCAGACTCTTGTGATCACATACGGGCCCATCCATTTGCTTTTGAGCTTCCTAGGAAATAGTTTGAGTCTTGAATTATAAAGCCACACTTTTTGCCGAACCTCAAATGTTGGTTTCCGTATTTTAGCATCATGCACCCTTTTCAATTTTTCTTTGTAATTCGAGGCATACTCATATGCCTCATCCCGGATTTCTTCCAACTCGTTCAATTTCAACTTCCTCAACTCACCGGCTTCATTGTAATCCATATTAACATTCTTAATTGCCCATAACGCCCGGTGAGCAACTTCCATTGGCAAATGACAACCCTTCCCATACACCAACCGATAAGGAGTGGTACCAATCGGTGTCTTGTAGGCCGTGCGATAAGCCCACAATGCATCGTCCAACTTAATCGACCAATCTTTTCTATCGACCCGAACCGTCTTCATTAGAATTTCTTTAATTTTTCGATTAGAAACTTCAACTTGGCCGCTTGTTTGAGGATGGTAAGGCATTGCAATTCGATGATTAACACCATAACGCTTTAACAATTTGCCAAATGCAAAGTTCTTGAAATGTGATCCACCATCACTTATGGTAACTCTAGGAATCCCAAATCTTGAGAAGATGTTGATTGAACAAACTTACACACCACGGAATGATCATTAGTTCTTGTTGCAACCGCTTCGACCCATTTTGACACATAATCAACCGCAACAAGAATATAGAGGTACCCGCATGAGTTTGGAAATGAGCCCATGAAGTCTATGCCCCACACATCAAAAATGTCAACAACCAAAATGGGTTGTAAAGGCATTTCGTTCTCTTCGATATACCCCCCATTGTTTGACAATTCGAACAATGCCGAGCATATTCATTGGCATCTTTAAAAATCGTTGGCCAATAAAACCCACACATAAGTACCTTGTACCCCGTTTTAGAACCACTAAAATGGCCCCCACATGCCGACGAATGTGCGTGTTTCAAGATCTCTTGTACTTCATTTTCGGGTACACATCTCCTAACAACTTGATCTACTCTAATTTTGAAAAGGTCTGGTTCATCCCAAATGTACTGTTTGACTTGGGCCATGAATTGTTGCCTCCTTTTCTTTGACCAAAATTCCAGAATCGCCCAACGTGGCCAAATAGTTGACATAATGAGCATACCACAGTGCGGTTGAAACAACAAGCAACTGTTCATCCGGAAATTTCTCGTTTATCTCTATCGGATCATCAACACCTTCGAGGGTAATCCGAGACAAGTGTTCCGCAACTACATTCTCACAGCCCTTCTTGTTACGGATTTCAAGATCAAATTCTTGTAACAATAGCACCCATCGAATCAAACGCGGCTTTGCATCTTTCTTTTCCATCAAATACCGCACCGCACTATGATCCGAGTATACCACAACCTTACTTCCCAAAATATACGAATGAAACTTATCTAAGGCATACACTACCGCAAGCAACTCCTTTTCGGTGGTGGTGTAATTCAATTGTGCCTCGGATAAAGTTTTGCTCACATAATAAATCACCACCGGTTTCTTATCCACTCTTTGACCCAATACCGCTCCGACCGTGCTATCACTAGCATCACACATAATCTCAAATGGCTTTGACCAATCCGGTGATTGTGGAATTGGTGCTTACACTAACTTCTCCTTCAAACTGTCAAACGCTTGCAAACACTCATTAGTAAACTCAAAGGGGACATCCTTCAATAGAAGATTACATAAAGGTTTTGAAATTGTACTAAAACCTTTAATAAATCTCCTATAGAATCCGGCATGTCCCAAAAACGATCTCACCCCTTTGACATTTTTCGGGGGTGGCAAAGATGAAATTACTCTTATCTTTGCTTGATCAACTTCCATCCCCCTACTTGAAACCACATGACCCAACACAATTCCTCCTTGTACCATGAAATGACTTTTCTCCCAACTTAACACCAAGTTTGTCTCAACACAACATTTCAAAACTTTTTCTAAATCATTGAGACAAGACTCGAAAGTTGAACCAAATACAGAAAAATCATCCATAAAAACCTCAAGTGAATCCCCGACCATGTATGAAAATATGCTCATCATGCATCTTTGAAAAGTGGCCGGGGCATTACACAATCCAAATAGCATCCGTCTAAATCAAAGGTGCCATATGGACAAGTAAAAATGGTTTTGTGTTGGTCATCGGGATGAATTGCAATTTGATTATAACCCGAAAACCCATCCAAAAAACAATAATATTTTTGACCCGAAAGTTTTTCAATTATTTGATCAACGAATGGTAATGGAAAATGGTCTTTTGAGGTGGCGGTATTTAATTTTCTATAATCGATGCACACTCGCCACCCGGTTACCGGTCGGGTTCACCTTTATCATCTTTGATTACCTGGATGCCAGATTTCTTTAGTACTACTTGTGTCGGGCTCACCCATGAGCTGTCTGAAATGGGATAAATAATCCCTGCATCCGACCACTTGATTACATCTTTTTTCACCACTTCCTGCAAATTCGGGTTCAATCTCCTTTGAGTCTCCGTTGTTGGTTTAGCTTCCTCATCTGTAATTATTTTATGCATAACAATAGAAGGACTAATACCTTTTAAATCTGCAAGCGTCCATCCAATGGCCGCTTTATGTGCTTCCAATACCTTCACTAATTCCCTCTCTTGCTCTTCCTCCAAATTTGAAGCAATGATAGCCGGGAGGGTTTCATTCTCCCCTAAAACCACATACTTCAAGTGGCTTGAAAGCTCCATCAACTCCACCTTTGGTGGACACTCCAAAGATGGTTTGGTATCCGAATTAATTTCCTTTGGCAAACTCTCCCATTGTTATGTCCATGGTGGTCTTCCCTCTTGTAGAGCTAAGGCATCCTGTTTTTGTTCCTCCATTCACAAAGCACACACATGTACCTGTTCAGAATCATCACAAATACATGCTTCCATACAATCCTCATCATATTCATAAGGATGACACTGATCCACCACATCTGCCAAAAAACATTCTTCACCACTCAAAGAATTAGCAACATTAGTAAAAACATTTAAACGCATTTTCCGGTTGCCAAAAGCCATTTCAACGGTACCATATCTACAATCAATGATTGCATGGGCCGTGTTAAAAATGGTCGACCCAAGATAACATTTTGTTGTTGAATTGAGTCACCTGATGAATAATCCAAAACCAAAAAATCCACAGGATAATAAAAATCCTCTACCTTCACAATTACATCCCGTACGATTCCACGGGGAAGTTTATAAGATAAATCGGCCAATACAACCGTGGTCTCCACACGTTTCAAAGGACCAAAGTCGTATTAGTCATATAAACCCCCCAGGAGAATGCTCACTCTGGCCCCAAGATCCAATAACGCCCTAGACATTTGAAAATCACCCACTTGAATGTTAATTAAGGGTGTTCCCGGATCTTGAAGCTTAAGATGGAGATCTCCTTTTAAAACCGCACTTACCTGCTCGGTTAAATCTACCCGTTTAGGCATTTTTTGTTGCCTCTTTTGAGTGCATAACTCTTTCAAAAATTTTACATATGCGGGTACTTGTTTTATTGCTTCAAGTAAAGGCAAATTCACTTTAACCTGTTTAAACACTTCCCACATTTCCTCCTTTTGAGGACCCCATTTTAAAATTGCATTTTTCTTGCCTGGGTCAAGCAAAGCCGAAGGAAATGGAACTACATTTGATTCCACTTCCTTGTTTTTATCATTTAAATTTAAGGCTTGACCCGAAGTTTGCAACGGTTTCTCAACAGTCACATGTTTATTGGATTTATTAGTTTCAACTTCTTCATCATCACTTTCCATACCCGTGACATCCTCCACTTCACCCTCAACCAAACCGGGTGACAAATTAGCCTTATACTCTTTACCATTTCTCAAAACACTAACATGATTAATCGGAACATTATGAGATGAGTTATGAGAAGGGTTTACCTTGGTGTCGCTTGGCAACTGACCTTTATTTTTCTTCAATTCTGCCACTCCAGTTGCAAGTTGACCCATTTGTGTGGTCAATGATTGGATGGCCTTGTCACGAACTTCATCCTTTTGCATTCGGGCTTCATCAAGTTAATTCCTTTTCTACATGTCTTGTTGTATCAACCGTAACGTGTCCATCGCTTCATTCCCACTTGATGAACCTTGACCCGAATATCCACTTTGATTACCACCTGTTCCTTGAAGTTAACCTTGACTTCCTTGATTGAAGTATTGTTGACGAGGAATAAAGTGGGTTTGAGAAGTCACTTGGAAATTGGGATTGAGTTGAGTTGCTTGATTTCCATATCTAAAATTTGGATGATTTCTCAACCTGGGGTGGTAAGTGTTTGAGTTCATGTTGAAATTTCAACTACCACCTCCTTGACCTTGAAGTGCATTTACCTCTTCAACTTGTGCTTGCCCTACCGTACACACATCAGCCCCATGACCCAACTCATTACAATTGGTACAAACATCAATTCTTTGGTTAGTAGTTTGTACCCCCACATCTTCCAAGGCATGAACTTGCGGTCTTCCAATTGCCAGTCTTGCTCTTCTTGCAGTTTGAGCCTTTCTCTTCGATGTGACCGACATTTGTTCCGAGAATGCCCAATCATCTTGTTCATAATTGGTACCGAAAGTACCATTTGTTATTGACATCAAATCCCTTTCATCATTCGCATTTAACCCTTCATGAAAAGCATTCAACAACTCCCAAAGAGGTATACCATGATGAGGACAATTCTTGATAATCATGTTGAACCTCTCGAATGCTTCATGAAACATTTCACCAGATTGTTGTTGGAAAGATCTCAAACTTCGTCTCGCATCATTAGTCTTTTGGGCCGTATAAAACTCTTCCAAAAACCTTTGTTGCATTTCAGCCCAAGTGTAAATCGATGCGGATGGCAATGTGTAGAACCATCTCTTCGCCTTATCCTCCAACGAAAATTGAAACAACACCAATTTCACCTCATCCAGTGAGAAGCCTTGACCCACGATTGTGTTGCAAATTGAATCATATGCCTCCAAGGGAAATAAGGTTCTTCTGTTGCAAGACCGGACCCTTGTACTTTGGTAAACTTTGGAGTGCATTGCTTCTCCACCTCAAACGTTCTTCCATTCTGGTTTTGAGGAATAACCACTGGAGATGGGTTGTTGGTGATGACCGGTCTAGAGTGAGCTTCAATTCCCCTAACCATTTCCCTTGCATGTCTTCTTCGTACCCCCAATGGTACTCTTGGTGGGCCCATTTGTCAGTAAACAGGCCTTTGTTGAACATTTTGTTGAAGTTGCGGTTGTGTATTTGGTTGTTGAAATTGAGGTTGTTGATAATGCGGTTGTTGTGGAACTTGTTGCATTGGTTTTGGTTGTTGTACTTGATTAATATTTGGTCCACCCCATTGTTGCACTTGTTGTTGCGGTTGAAGTTCGGGTCCATACCCAAACTACCCTTGCACCCTTAATTGATTCCCATCAACTCCACTTGCATATCCTTCTTCAAACTCTTCATACTTTTCATTTCCATCACCATACCGTGGCCCAAAAATTAAATACGGGCCCGATCTCTGACCCGATGAAGTATGGGTTATAGGTGGGTCTTGAGGAAACGTGTATGGTTGTTGAGGATTTTGTTGAGATTGGAAGGATGATTGTTGTGGTGAGTTTGATGGTTGTCCTTGAATAGGCATGAAATTTGTCAAGGGTGGAAGATTAACAGGTGCCTAAAAACTGAACACGGTTGAAGTAGGTATACTTGTAGATATTGTACTAGTAATGGGTTCAGTGGATGATGGGTTTTCAGCATTGATGGGTGGCGGCACTGGCAATAAAATTTGTTCCGAAGCCCTGATTGTGGTGTCAGTTGTTCGACCTTGTGTCCTTGGTGATCCAATAATCCTGTTTTCCCATTGTAGAATCCGGTTTTGACGAAAAGTTCTCTCGATTTTAGGATCAAATGCGAACGATGATGAAGACCGACAGCATCGTGTATGCATATACCTGTAAGTACCTACACACTAGCACAACCTGCGTAAAACTGACAATAACAATTTAAGCAAAAACTACAAAAATAACACACGTTGCGCACTAACGGGTGGATTGAAGATCCACCCTTAAGTGTAGTAATTCTAGTTAAATCACGTGCTTTTTTGTTTAATTTCAAGGACTCAGATTACTACACTATGTTGTGTGTTTGCAGGATTGAGGAGCTAGAGAATGGCGTTACAAGAACATAGGCGAAAGCGGTGAAGAAAACGGAGTTGGAACGAGAAAATTATGAAGAAAACAAGAAAAACGGAAAACAGCTCCACGGTGGCCCAAGGTTCACACCATGGACCACGGTCCACCTGAAGTAAATGGAATAGATTACACCGTGCCGTGGAGAGAAGATAGCACCGTGGACTGGACCGTGGACCACGGTCCGAACGTAACTGCAGACTCTTCCTTCTTTATTAGGCCGTTTTGGCCAAACTTTTCATTATCTTTTTATCACGAAACATTGGGAGACGAATTTGGAGAGTGAAGAACAATATCTTTGGATTGGTAATCGTTGTTTGGTGCATTTTAATTCGTTTGAATGTTACATACAATTGATATTATGATGATTTCTCAAACCATGAGTGGCTAGTTCCTCTTGGTGATCATCTTGGATGTAAGGTTTAATTGATACACTATGTTACGCTTTGATTTCTAGAATAATGACTTTGCAATGTTTGTTTAGTTGTTATGGTGTTTGATTAATTGTTTGTAAATTGTTTCTTGTGTTTGATCATGATCTAAACCATACGTTCTTGGTGCCATTGGCAATTGAGATATCATGGGAAGAATTAGGGTTAAATATTACTCAATTGATTATCGGGTAACAACCTTGCATTTTATTAATCCAAGTACTTAGTTCCCTTTTATCACAAACAAGTAATCAAACATGAACTATGTCTAGGTGGTTCTTTCTAGTAAGCATGAACATTAGTGTTGATTTAAACCTGAAATCTAAGATGATCGCTTTCGTTTAATCAGTTTACAAATCTCAATAGTTTTTTTGCAAGTGTCTTATTTTATTTTAGTTAATCTAAAAATCAAACAATCAAATCTGAATTTACTTTTATACAATTTTTGTTTAACTCTATTTTCTGTTAAAGCTACTTGTTAACACATTTTCCACAAACTACTCATGTTCGATACCCATTTACCGCTATCTATTTAGTTGTAATTGGTTTATTTTTGAGTGAGTCAACGACTTCACGTCACACAGGAAATGCCATTAGAGTGATTTATAAACAAATCGCATAGAATGCAATGTGATTGGTTTATGTCTTGAACAAATCACACAGAATGCGATGTGATTGATTTATAAATGTGATGCGATTTGTTTCAAGTGCGATTGTAATTTTTTAAATCTGCGATTGGATTTTTAATGCGATTTCATTCAAAACCCAAAAGTGATGCGATTAAAAAAATTCAAATGCGATGAGAATGTTTCTTTTATGCGATGCGATTGCTTTAGTGCGATGCGAATGGCTTTCAATGCGATGCAAATCAATATTTTAGGAAAGCATTTCTTCTTGGAACTTGTTTTGTACAAATTTTTCAACCACCTTTTCAGTCTTAATAGCAAGTACACTTTTCAACAAACCTAAACACCACCAGATGTGATTCAAACCGTTTCTAACACCTTTTAAAAACAACCTGTAGCACACACAAAACACATTAAAACCCGTAAACACTCTTTGCTTTCTCAAGAACGCTCCTTAAAACTCACAAACAAGACCAAAATCCAAGATTGTGACCCAATAACCTCGACTAATAGATCCGAAAGCTTTGATACCAATTGTAGGTCCGAAACCGGATCAAACAACAGATATTCTTGGATCAAACTTTTCTATTGTTAGTGGAAATCACACTAGAAGAACCGAGATCTCAGATCTCGTTTGGAGTTTGTTATTTCCAAAAGTGGAAGTATAAGAGAGAGTAGGAGAGTTACTGAGAGGATAAGATTGCAAGTATGGGAAAGTTTATGTTATGCATGAGATACTTGCACTATTTATAATGCAAGTCTCATGCACAATTCTTTATTTACTTGGGCCCAAATGGGTTTTGTTTACATGTGGCCTTAGGCCCAAAACATACAAGTTAATGTAAAAGACGATAATATACACACGTACCATGACAATACAAAAGACTTAATACACAAAATAGGGCCTAACAAAACTAACTCCAACCATAATCATATTCAATCGGGCGTGATTTGGTTGTTCGATTACGGTTGCTATTAGTAATAACCGGAAAACATAAATTGATTGTAAACAATCGATCCATAATATTTAGAATGACAATAGTCGATTAAAACCAAATTCTGATAACTTTAGTAGCAAAGACTTTGCCTATTATACCTGAAAATGTATTTAATTTCAAAACTAAAAGTTTATTCGGGTTAACCCGAAACTTATAAATCCAACCTGAGAACGAACCCAAATTACTTTGGTTCGGTTTAATCTTTTCTCGGGTTTGAGTTCTTCGTGTTGGGTTAGTTCGGGTTCGGGTACGGTTTTTTCGGGTTGGGATTTGGGTAGAAGTGACAACCCTACAGTTGCCCTCACCCGTCGCGTAGCGCAGCGGGTTTATATATATATATATATATATATATATATATATATATATATATATATATATAAAACTAATGACTTGTTAAGAAAGCATAATGTACTAAAGGATGTAACACATAAAAACATCTAGAACAGAACAATTATATTCAAATTATTACACATGTCCGGTTCGACATTAATCATCAACGCTTATTGATGTGTGTCTAATAACTCTATAATAATGACCCTCACCACTAAGCTTTAATATTAAAACGAAAATCCTAAAACCACACACAACCGGCAAGTGTACCGATCACAAATAGTATAGACTCAGGAAGTCCGAGTATCGAACACGTGGACACGTTAGAACGCTAAAGATCACTAACCCTAGACAAGACCTACCTTAAAATAATATTATATTGATTTTTGATTTCTTTTAACTTAACTGAATTAACTGGATTAACTAACAAACTTACCAAAAATAGAAAACTTAACGGAAAACTAACTGTGTTAACTTAGGATGGAGAAAACGTCTACCTAGGTCTGAATCAAATTGTAGGTCTAACAAGCTAATGGATTGAATGATATATAGACACCGGTCCCTAAAGATGACACGACTAAGGATCGCTCGGGCTCACTGGATTACCTCTCGGTCTCACTCAACAAGCCTAAACTCCTCAAAATCGCCTAAAACGACCAAACCGGGAAACAATTGCTAACGTGTTCTAATGAAGGATCACCTCTCGGTCTCACCAACACTCGAACCTAATGGCAATGAATACTACACAACCAAGGATAGAGGAACAATTCAACTTAAACCAAAATAGATCAACTAGTCGCTCAAACACCTAAACCTGACAAGAAACGAACTCGCTCTCGCGCAATCCTTATTCTAGCATGCAAGGGTAATGAGACAACCCTAACTTCCTATCACCTCTCGGTCTCAAAGAAGGTGTTTAACCGCTGTACTTAATCCAATTAATCATGCAACAAAACCCTACGGTGGTACCTACCGCAAACAAACCCTAAACACCAAGTCTAGAATCAAACAATGCACCGATCAATCAATACAAAACTAATCAACCGACACACGGGGTTTATGCAATGAATCACCAAAATTTCCAGCCCTTAAACACAACTTATTTCATGTCTAAATCAAACTTTACAATAACAATTCAAGTCTATCAATCAAACAATCCATAAAATCTATCAAACACTAACAAGAATCATCATTCCTAGGTAGAACTAACAAGTTTAGCCGAGAATCATTTTTGGACAGCAGCAAACAATTAATAAACACATCATTAATCCCATACCAAACATCTTAACAATCATCCAATGATCAACAATAATCAATAACAATTCAATCTCTCAAGTAATTGCAAAACAAATCAACAATTAAACAAGAAAAGCAAAGTGTATGAACAATGAAAAAGATGTAAGGATATGGATGTTTCCGGGGCTGTTCTTGCTGTCAAAAACGATGGGGATTCAATCCCGAGGCTTGGTTCTTGTGTCTTCTTCCTTCCCTAGCCGCCACAACCTTCAAAACCTAGCTGAAAAAACTTTTTTTCTTTTTTTCTCCCCTGCTGCTGCTGCTGTTCGGCTGCTGTCCAGCAGCTCTAGGGTTTTTAAATTCTTTATATTATAATATTATAATAGTATTTGGGCCTCCATGATGCATACGGGTCGGGCCTTGAGCTTTGTCTTGAACTTGTATGCGTAAAAGGCTCATAGAATGCTCGAAAAGTCCCGGTTTTTACCTTTCTTTTACCCAAAACCTACAATATTAATAAATGTACGTAAAACCTATCTAAAACGAGTTAAAACATATAAAATACAATATAATACGTAGATAAAACGTGCGGAAAATACGAGTGTTTTACAACACATCATTTATAGACGGACTCGTGTGTGTGAATCATTACTGACTCATGTATATATATGTTATGCATGAATGTGTATAATAACAGAGTATGTGCTGATGGAATTAACTTCAAAATGTGGGGTGTCAGGGGGTTAATTCAAACTTCATATACACGTTCTTTCAATAAAGAACTCTTAGTCTCTTTGGGTGACAGATTCTTCAACTAAGATCCATTTGAGTTTATGCTTATCTAGTCATGTTATCGTTTAGTTTATCAGCTTTTCATGTTTGGTTACGTTAGTTGTATGGATATCTATAACCATTAGTCATTCTCTTTTCTCTCTCGATATTTTTAATCCTAATGCAGACAATTATCTCAACTTCTATAATATACCTACTTCTTAGATCTTATCCAACATATATATGGATTGCATGTATGCATGGTATATGTGTACGTATGGTAATATGGCATGTATACGTGTTTATGTATATATGTATGTGCGGGTTGTGAGTGGTACGGTATATGTTCGGTCCCGTTTTGCTTATTAGTCTTTTGTATTGGTGTGTTTATGTATTTGGGCCTATTTGTCATTTTGTATGTATTGGGCCATGGTCCATTGTAAACAAGCCCATTGGACATATGATATGACATATTTCTCATGCATGCTTCCTATAAATAGGAAGCATGCCATAAGAGAAAAGAATCCTTTTG
Source organism: Bidens hawaiensis (assembly GCF_021521415.1). Lineage (NCBI taxonomy): Eukaryota > Viridiplantae > Streptophyta > Magnoliopsida > Asterales > Asteraceae > Bidens > Bidens hawaiensis. The sequence continues at coordinate 12,385 of NW_027502403.1, read as the reverse complement.
CCAAACTCCATATTACTTTCTCTTATTCTCTCTCTCTCTCTCACTCTCACCTCTCCATCCGAAAATAACACTCAAGATCCGAGACCAAAGGTGACTCAGTGTGATATTCCGCTAGCACCGGGTTTGGTTGATCCAAGAATAGTTGTTAGATCCATTCGCGTTGGGACCTACAATTGGTATCAGAGCTTCAGCTCACTAGTTGAGATTTTTGGATCACAACCTTGGGTTTTGGTCTTGAGAAAGAAGAAAAGAAATTTATTGCAAAGAAAAACCACAAAAATATAAAAAGAATCGGGTTTCCATTTCCACAAAATGACTTAGAAAGTATTCTTGGTGATAAACACAAGTATAAAAGTTAAGATCTAAAACGTTCGGGTTTAAAAGTTGTTGAAAAATGGACTGTTTAAAATCTCGCTTCGCATGTACTTGAAAAGTTGTTGTACCAAACTGACAAGTTAGGTGGACAAATCCCAAGAAAGATTGTTTCTGGAAGTTTTAAGAATTTTGCTTCGCACAAGGTTTCGCTTCACATAGTGTTTCGCTTCAGTTGACTATTTCGCATCGCTTGACATTGTTTCGCTTCGCAAAGAATTTTGCATCGCATCACATTTCCCTTCGCTTGAGTCAGTTTCGCTTCGCATCAAGATTTCGCATCATTGTTCATTTCGCACAACCATTTCGCTTGGCATGGCTATTTCGCTTCGCACAGAAACTGTTTCGCTTCACCTAAGTTTTTCGCTTCGCTTGGAATAGTTTCGCGTGAAATTCCTATTTGGTTGAAATTTAAACTGTTAAAGGACTGTTAGTGTTTGAGACTGTTGTAACCATGGCTAGTACAGATTCTGTGTTTTTGAAGGGTTATTTGTTGCTTGAGAACCAAGTGGGAACCCCTACAAAACCTCCAAAATACATTACCTTAGATGACAATTTTGCTGACTTTAAATGGAGGTTTATGAATTTCATTTCGTTGACTGACTCTGAGTTGATATGCTTTGAGATAGGTCCTCATGTTCCCATGACAGTCACTCAAAATGGGGAACAACTAAAAACTGTTGAAAACTATGATCAAAATGCGAATGAACAATCATCTTAGTTCTCTGAATCAAGCTGGGATGAGTACTGCTTCATCAATGCCAACTGCTTTTATAAGCTAAACCCAGCAAAATATGTATTCTGTAACTACTCCAAAGTACTCCTCAAGTGTGCCACCACAGACGACAGCATTTATCTCAACTGGCAATCAGTCTGTGTCATCTGGTTCCAGTTCTTTTCAAAAGGCAGTTGATAGTGCTGTTGAACAAGCCCTGAAAGCTCATGGGATTTCCTCTTCATCAAAGACTCAGCAAAGTAAAAGTTCAAGTTACCGTGAAGCACTTCCATTGTTGAATGATTCAAATATGTCACTGGTTCATGCATTTCTGTCAAGCCACGAAGAGTTAATGCAAGGAAATTTGTTGCTACCACAGTTTGAGCAAGGCGATCTCAAAGACATCAACCATAAGGATCATGAGAAGATGGGCATCAAGTACCAAATGTCTATGGCAGTTCATAGAGCCACAAATTTCATGAAGACTTATGGAAAAGACAGCTTCAAGGATTCTGACAGGAAAAGGATTGGGTTTGATAAAGAGAAGCTGAGGTGTTATAACGTGGTGAGATGGGTCACTTTTCAAGAGAATGCACAAATCCACCCAAACCAGCAAATGATATTCGTGTGACTAAAGTGACTGATGAAGACAATAACAAGTCTGCTGGAAAGAAGCATGAGGTGCGCAAGCCAAGCAGTTCAGCTCCAAGAATTTGAGGTCATCCACACAAGGGCAATTCAAGCTCAAACTCTAGAGCCCTTGTCTCTCAAGCAGAGGTCCAAACAATTGTGGATTGGGATGATCAATTTCAAGAGCTGAATAATCCTCTCAACATGGCAGGCATGGCTTTCACTTCCAACAATGAAGCATCTTCATCTTCAAACACAGTTTCTGATGCATCACCAGTTGATGAGGTAAATCACAATCTATGTTCTCAAGTTTGCATTAACAAGGTTACATATTATAGATATCATCAAAATGAAGTCTTAAAAGAAAATGCAAAACTTCAAGAGTTAAATGCTAAGTATGTAAAAGCTGACAAGATTTACGTTGAGAAGATTGAAACTCATCGTGATGATGTGGCAAATCTAAAACTTAAAATTTTTCAAAAGGAGCATGAAGTAATTTATTATAAAAACATAGTTTCAAAATTAAAAGATGAAATTGAAGTTTTGAAACTTGATGCTTCTGATAAACAGAAACAAGAAAAGATTGTCGAAAGATTTGAAACATCATCCGAGAAATTGGATGATCTTATTGGAGCCCAAAGAAGTACTAAAGTAAAAGCAGGGCTGGGGTATGATTATACTAGCTGTACCTCCTCCTTTAAATGACAACTAAACCAGTTTGCCCCACTTTAGCTATAATACTTCTCCCGAGGAAGAAATGTCATATGGGTTTTGGTAGAATACCAAAACCAGTGAAATTTGTTCCTGCGGTGTCACAAACTGCTGCTGCAGTCCCATCATCTGATAATCTAACTTCAATGTGTCTTGTGAAGCAGGTGATTTAAACAATGGTGATTGTGGGAAGGTTAACTTGAGTTGTAAGCAAAAAGGAGAGTTAGAACCACGTTTTGAGTCTTTTGTGGATCTAACTAAATCAATTAACAATCCAGTGTATAATAAAGTGTGTGAATCTATGTTGGGAAGTTTAAAGTCTAGGTCAAAGCTTGTATTTTGTGAAAGTTCAAGTGATGATAATTGTACACACGATTGCAATGAAAATGAATGTTCTTCTTCCGACCCAGATTGTGAAACTGTTTATGACGAAACAGTCAAAAAACAGGTTGATGAATAGAATAGTCCTAGCTGCTCATCAACTGATAATCATATTGAAAACTTGAGAAAAGAAACAACTAGTTTTGAAAATGAAAAACCAAGCACTTCCTGTAAATATATGCCACCCAAGAAAACTTCATTTTCTCAAAATATAAATTTTAACAAACGTTCTCAACATAATGATCAATTTGATAGTGCCTACTACTATTCTAGACAAAAACCTAGGCATTCAAATCATTTTGTTGCTCAACGTTCATATACTCATGATTATAAAACAGACAGAGATTACAGACGAGTTTACCCAACCACATCTGCTTACATGTCACATCACACATACTTCAGTGATCAAGATGTCTATAAATGCAACCAACGAAAGTGTTGCTTTGTTTGTGGAAATCAATCACATCTTGTGAGACATTGCAAGAACTGGCACAAGCACCAAAGAGATTTACAAAGTAAGTTTGGTTAGACATTTTCTAAGTTTCCCTCTAAAACTAAGGAAACGCCTCACCAAACTCACTTCAATGCCAGTGAGATGGATTTAAAACCCAAAAAGATTGAGAAACCAAAGAAACCTTTTTGGCTAACCTAGAGGGAAAGGAAAAGGCTAGCGAAGGGTTCTGAAGCTGAAAAGCTTAAGAATCCTTCAAAGGTTTTCATAAAAGTAAATTCAGAGGACTTTGTTGTCAAGTCCAAACCAAAACGAAGGCAATCTAGAAAACCTTTCTAAAACCAAGGAAACTATAACTCAAGTTCCTCGAGGGATTGCTCTTCAAATTCTGACTCTCCAAAGGATTTTATTTTTAAGAAACATAAAATTAAACTGGGTGATTTTCTGTTTAATTTTCCCGAGACAAGTACGTCTCGGGAAACTGTAAGACCCTGAATCCCGGGAATCCTACAGTTGGTGATCATACACGAAACTTACAAAATTCTTAAACCCAAAACAATTCATTTCATTTCGAAAACCATTTCAGAGTATAATTCAGCGGAAAATCATAATTATTAAAACAAGTTCCCAAAACCCGGGAATTATGCCCAAAACCAAACTTCAATGTATTCAATAAAACTTTAAAAGAAAAGTGTTCATCATTAAAACTTCCGACTAAGTATGCCCTCCACCGTCCAAGTAGCCTCGTGCACGTCCAAGCGGAAACGCATACTCCTCCTAACCTGAAACTCACACTAACATGCACACAAAGTCAGCTTGAGCTGAGTGAGTTCAAGTTTTAATAATTGACATCTAAAATAATAATAGTCATAATCATTCCAAGAGTTTTTAAAAATAAAACGGGTTACAACAGTTAGGCCATCATCAATAATAAGTAATCATCCTTGTATATGTATATAAACATCCTTATAATCATATATGAACATCCTTATAATTATATATAAACATCCTTGTAAGTATATATGAACATACTTATAATTATATATAAACATCCTTATAATTTTATATAAACATCCTTATAATTATATACCTACATATACTTCAACCAAGTAATAACATCAGGGTCGAGCACACATACAACCCAAACACGTAACATCTCATCCAAATAATAACATCAGGGTCGAGCACACGTACAACCGAAACACGTAACATCTCATCCAACGTATGCAAACACAAAGTAGGTATACTTAACATCCGTAGTCGATAACGACTACTAACATCGCCAAATATTGGCTATACAATAATACATACATACGATAATATCATCTCAAGGCCTACCCTATACAAGTAAGCCCATCCAAAATAATTTTAAACAATTCATCAAGCAAAATCGCTTAGGTGTGCATGCTAGCCTAAAATCTTAAAAAGAGTTAAAAAGGGGCATCATGAACTCACCTGACACGAGACATGGATTCACCACGAGCTAGAGAAATCCCTAAGTAATCCCAAGACTCAAACACCTGCCGGTTTACAAACAATCAATACTAACGACATCAAGATGACTCGCTTAACGTACGAGACGTTCTAATGGGGTTCGGGTCACCTAAAGCCTCGACCTCATCAAACTAAATCACAACAGCCCCCGAGGCCTCACATTCACCAAAATGACCCTTAGACACTCCCGGGAATAAAGAATTCCCAAATTACCCCCGGAAGCACTAGGTGATACCAATACGCGCGTTTAAGAGTCGTTTAGGCCATTAATATCCAACTCAGCCCCTTGTGGACCCAACATGATAAAATCACAGCCAACAAGTCCACACGACGCTACACGAGTCAAATAGGTCGGTAATTCGCAAGTACAACGCACCAACTATTCAATAAACGCAATTGTGCGTTGTACCGACCCGTTTGAGCAACCAACAACCAATTCAGCCGCATAACTTATAAAAATGATTTTCCAACAGCCCGTACATCAAATCAAGTTCCCCCGAGCTGAATTGGTCGTTAATCACTTCGACCCTCGCGTTAAACGCATAAAACTACAATTCTAGTCAACCAAACACTAACAATCAACTACTACTAGTGTATGTTGATGATATTATCTTCGGGTCCACGAATGAGAATCTGTGCAAGGAGTTTTCAGAGGTTATGCAGAAGCTATTTGAGATGATTTCCTTGGGGGATATGACGTTCTTCCTTGGCCTACAAGTTGAATAAAAGAAGGACGGGACTTTAATTCATCAGGAGAAGTACGTTCATGACATTGTTCAGAAATTCGGATCCAAGGACTCAACTGCATTTATGACTCCAATCACTACAAGACCTGTCCTCGCTCCTAATCCATCAGGAAAGCCAGTCGATCAGCACCTGTACATGTCCATGATTGGCTCACAGATGTATCTCACTGCAAGCAGACCGGACATCATGTTTCCTGTTTGTCAGTGTGCCAGATATCAGTCAGATCCAAGAGAATCCCACATGACCGCTGTCAAACGTATCTTCAGATACTTGAAGGGAAGACCACGTTTGGGACTCTGGTATCCAAAGGATTCCCCCTTCGAACTTCATGCTTACACTGACAGTGATTATGGGGGATGCAATTTAGAAAGAAAGTCAACATCAGGATGATGCCAATTCCTGGGAGACTGGTTGATCTCATGGCAGTGCAAAAAGCAAGTCACTGTGTCCACTTCAACCGCTGAATCCGAGTACATCGCCGCATCCAGTTGCTGCTCATAAGTCATTTGGATCCAGCATCAGCTGCTGGATTACGGTTTGAATTTCTATGATACCAAGATTAAATGTGATAATGAGGTTGCCGTTATGATTGTTAAAAACCCGGTCCAGCACTCAAATACAAAGCACATTGACATCCGAATGCATTTCATTCATGATTGGTTTGATCGTAAGCTTGTCAATATAAAAAGGGTCCATACTGATTTTAACTTTGCCGATCTCTTTACAAAAGCTTTTAGTCATGCCCGTTTTATTTTTCTCGTTGAATCTTTGGGCATGATTTCTGTAGAGTAAATCTTTTCTTTTTACTTTAAAATTGTAAATAATTTTTAAAATATGTCTCAATTTTAAAGAGAGAAAATGAGTTAACTTTAACTCACCAAATAGATTTTAAAATTTACTTTAAGAAAAACTAAAATCGAGTAACTTGACTTAACAAAAAGATTTTACTTTTATATATAATATTAATTTCATCTTTACTCCTAATTAAGAAAAATTTCAGAAAATTCAAAAAAGGTTTATCCCGCTTAGAGGGAGCTCCTGTTTAGAGGGAGTCGGATATTTAAAATTTTCAATTAAGGATTGATCCGACCATGTGGAAAATGATAGTACATTGGTATGCAATGATTCTAGCACATGAAAAGAGTAGATCAAAATTCTACAAAATCATTCAAAGATGTGTAGATAGGCTTAACAAACAAGTAAGTGTCGGGTGATATAAACTTAAATTTCTGTCGATACTAGTGGATATACAATTATGAAGCAGTTGCATGATTCCGTGAAGTCATATTCATGAAGGCAGAAATGTAATTATACATGTCATACCCAAGCCTCTATTTACCTTATCACAGTTGTCTTATGAAATCTGTGTCAATTTTTTAATTTTCATTGAATCAAGAAAAGAAAACGAAAAACAGAAAAGAATAGGAAAAATCAAGAAAAAGAGTCGAAAAAGAGTCAATCTTAGGAATTTTAACTTCTGCTTTATTGCTTCCTTTATTTTGATTCAAGCCTTGGACTTTCTCTGTTTGTAGTCATACTAGATCTGATTGTTAAGGCCCTGAATCTTCTGCTTTATTTTAATTTTCGAGATCGAGTCAAGTGTGCAAAAATAAAGCACAAAGTGTCAAGTATGTTAATAAGAGTACTGTGATCCACTAAGAAAGGTTTAAGACAAGTTGAGGTGATATGTTAACACAAAGTAAGCCCGAGATATGATGGAATCAGTAAGATGTCTGATTAAGTGGGGACCACATAAGCACCGTGCCTAATTGTACTTTAAATGTATCACTTTGGCATCAAAACACTTGTCAAGTTAAACAAACGGACAATATCTACAGTAGGTGATGAGTTTATTACATAATAATATCAAAATAGAAACGCGATCTAGGGCTTTGCAAATCAATATGATTCCACGTTGTGATCGTTCTTAACGAAATTATGTAAATTAATTCAATATTAACTTTATTTTTAAAATTGTTTTAATTTTGTTTTGTTTTTGTTTTCTAAAATATTATTTACTTTGGTATTTTAAATATTTTATGTTTTATTATTAATTTTTATTTCTATTTTCATTTTTATTTTTATTTTTTTATTTATATTGTATTTTACTTTATTTTATTTTATTTGTCAAAGAGAACGATCTTGCAAACGTTAACAGTTACGGACCGACAAAAAGAAAATTTTGAAAAATAACCAAGTGCTTGGCATCGGTGAGTAAATGTTTTACGGGTTTGAAATTGTAAATATTTTTAAAGAACAAGACTGAGAGCGTGTTTTCGGTAAATACTCGCGATGTTTTGAACTTATCGCGAGACAGGCTGACCCTATATATATATGGGTCACCTAAAATATCTTTCACTATTCACCTAACTTTTCATCTTTCGCTCTCACCTTCTCTCTCTTACTTTTCTCTTAGAACCCTAGCCGATTTCTTCTATATCCACAACAATCCGGCCCTTGTAATCACTTTTGATGTTGAATATGGAACCAACACCCATGGTATAACATCACAAACACCACAAACCGTTCATCTTCTTGGTTCTAGGTCATTTCAGATCTAGACGGCGGTTCATACGAACCGTCGGCTAGATCTAGGGTTGGATCTTCATAATTAGATGTTTCAATCATGCCATACAACTGTCGTTTTGACCATAGATCATGTTAATCATCTTTAAATCTTAGTTTTAGGTTTGACTTGTAAAGTTTGTAGATTTAGGGTTTGGTCGTGATTTTTTGGGTCCGATTGACCAAGTAAACGAAAGGGATTTTGGCTCAAACTCTCCAGAACCTTAATTCGGGTCTAGGTGGCACCCAAGGAAGGAAAAAGGAAGAAAAAGATGCCAAGTAAAAATTTTCACATAAGGAGACTTTTCGCTTCGCATGAAGCTTGCGAAGAGAATTAGAATTCTATTTCGATTTGCATCATCATGCGAAGCAAAACATCTTTCTGGTTCGCTTCGCATGGCTCATGCGAAGCGAATGAGAATCCATTTCGCTTCGCTCATCCATGCGAAGCAAATGGGATTTTCATTTCGCTTCGCACCCCTGTGCGAAGCGAATGGGATTTCTATCTCGCTACGCATAGCCATGCGAAGCGAAATAAGAACTCATGCGAAATTCCTCAAGCGAAATTTTCATACTTAGCTAAATTTTCAAGTTTTGGGACTGAAGCTACTGGATTGTTTGAACTTATATGGACTGTTTTACCCTTGGACTGTTTTGGACATACAAAGACAATATACTTTGGACTTTTTAACTTATCAATAGACTAAAATTAACTTTATAACTTATTAAAACAAAAATGTATATATATATATATAAGTTAAGCTCTTGTATATACTTAAGCATCTGTATATACAATATCTTGTGTTTGTTTGAGTTAAATGATGATTCTTATGATCTTAATGGATTATTTTAGGGTCATAATCTATATTGTGCTCTCAGGGAACCAAAAGCCAAAGCAAACAAGGTGTTTACATCCATGGTCAAGGGGCTCAAGCTGTCACCCCTTGAGTATGCCATCACTGCTAACCCAGCCATTTACACCAAGTGGGTTACAGAGTTCTGGGCTTTTGAATCACCATTTGATGATGCTCAATCAATCAAGACAAAGGTTGCTAGGAAGGAGTTGATTATTACAGAAGGAGATGTCAGACGTGCATTGAAGATCAAAGACGAGCCTGATTACATATATGAGAAGGAAGACAGGGAAAAGTTGAGCGAGTTTGTGACGAATATGGGTTACGATACAGAATGGAAGAGCCTAGAGAAGAAGCACCTGCCACCATACAGGAGTTTCCTCTTTCACATAGTGATTCACTGTTTTTCAGACATACGAGAAGGTTTTTATAGCATGAGGATTGATTGGGTACGTATTATGTTTGCTCTGACGACTCAGGAGAAGTTCAACTATTCAAGGAGGTTGTTTCTATGCATGATGGCCAATGCGAAGAATGAGTCAACCTGGCTCATGTATCCCAGGTTTATGCCGTTGTTGCTAGACGATATGATACCCGATGCACCCAGACCACCTTAGAAAAAGGCAAAGGATAAGAAGTCACTGCCCGAGCCTTATCATGTGAATGAGATCAAGCAGTCGATATTTGGAGTTTTGTTAAGCACAAAGAGGAAGGGTCACCAGTATCAAGGTGAGAGACCGGGACCCAAATTTGGTTTGTTTGAGGAAACTGAACCTGCTGGGGATGAGGCTGAGGAAGAGAGTGGAGAAATTAGAGCGTCTGAGCCAGAAGTTGAGGTTGAAGCTGAATAAGACTAGTCTGATGAACTGCCTGAAGACAGAACCAAGGCCAAGCATGATCTGAAACGGAAGGTAACCGACAAGCCTTCTGTTGGTGGTTCTTCTGGAAAAGGCAAGGCGGTTGAAGAAGAGGAGGAGGAAGTGCAGCAACCCTTGAAGCGGTTGAAGAAGCTAGCGGACACCCAGAAGTCTTCCAAGCTCATGGTCAAGCTTTCTTCTAAAGGTAAACTGATATATAATGCTAAATATATATAAATCCCTTGTATATTTAATATAATATTTTATTAGTTTCCGTTTGGTTTTTATTAGAATTTGTATATTACTAACATATTTGAATAATGTAGGTTTCGAGACTTGTTCATGGTTAAAAATGGTGAAAAAAGAGCTAAAACAAGCCAAACCAATGAACCGGAGCATCAGAATTGAACAGGACCGGTCAACCCCCCTCATCCAGAGCGCCGCGCGACCGGGAGACCAAATCCCGCCCCGCGGCGAGCCGGGCATCCCATTTCGCGTATTTTCTTCGGTTTTTATCAGTTTTGGTCCAGGAAACCTATTTAAACACCCCTAAACTTTATCCTGAGCATACCCTGCGAACCAGAGCCGAATTTGGAGTTTCCTGGAGCTTAGGATTGCAATATTTGGTGGGTTTGAAGGCTAGGAATCAGCCGGCGAAGTGCTTAATATTCAAGGACGAAGACTCTGGGTTTTATCGTCTTTATTCTTCCGTTCTTATTTATTGTCGCCATGATTTCGTCTATTATTGTTTTGTTTGTTTTTGAGACGCTAGGCTAAACTTTATAGACTGCCTAGGCTTATGATGAACCTACTTTGACGTTTTGTTTTGATTTGGGATTTATTTGCGTTATGGTTTTTGTGGTTTAGTAAAATGTTTACTTATATTAAATTGATGCGTATGGATATTTAGGATTGTTTGATTAATTGTTATTATTCCATAGTTGCCTTGATTATTGTTTGTCATTATGATAGGTTGCTGTTAGGTCAATTACTTTGTGTTTTTGATTATTTTGTGATTGATTTCGAATAAGATCATAGGAATAATTTTATTTAATCAAATAAACCTAAGTGTGCTGCTAACCTAAATAGCTGTAAGGTGCTAGGTTATCGATAGATCTTTATTATTTGATCTTGCTAGATTTAGTTCTTCGTAATGTCTAGGCTTGATTATTTAATTATCGTCTATTGAATCAATTTGATATATTAAACTGCCTTTGATTTCCGCGCTGTAAGGTAGGATTTCGTATAAAGGAACTAAATTGTAAACAATTGGGTGATAGTAAGCGAACTTGATTTTTAATACTGGTGTGCGTTAAAACTTGTTAGAAATCCATAGGTTTCTCTTGAGAAGGGTCAGGGGTCCTGTTCGAGTTTTCTTTTAAGTGTCTATTTTACGATCCCAGTCCATAACTAAATATTTTCTCGAGTCAATTAATTACTGAAATTTAGGGGAGTCTAGCCTAAGTAGTTTTCTCATCATCATCGTATTTTAATAAATAAATTTTGCTTTCGTTTAAATTACTTGTTTTCTTAATTAGTTTTTAATTATAGTATTAAATTAGTATTTTAAATAAAAACCCCCAAACAAATATAATTAATAAGTCGTGTTTTGTAGTCGAGTCTAATTAGCTAATAAACGTAATTTAGGGAGTCTCGCGGGTTCGATATCCGGACTTACTTAGCTTTACTAGAGTCGATCGGTTCACTTGCTGGTTAGTAGTTTAGTCGAGTTTTAAAGAGTCTAGAGTATTACTTCGTGTTTATCTTTGTCGCCGTTGCCGGGGACTCTTCAAGCAGATCAAGTTTGTGTCGTGTTTATCCGGACTTACTTAGCTTTACTACTTCGTGTTTATCTTTAAAGAGTCTACTTAGTAGTTTAGTTAATAAATATTAAACTACTTGTCGTCGTTGCCGGGGACTCTTGGCGATTGCGACTTTATTTTTAGGTTTTTAGTTTTTTGTATTTCGAATTTATTTTTAATTTTCGTCCTTATCCTTGCATTGAGGACAATGCAAAATTTAAGTGTGGGGATAGGACACTTGAGTCACAGTAAAAAAAAAAAATTGATTGAAAAAAGATTTTTGAAAAATGACCCTTGATTTTGTTTCTTTTTGCACTTAAATGGGAAATGAGGATACTTATCGGGAATCGGTTTTTCAAACTACTAATAATATGAGATAATATTAAAGAAGGCGTACTTAACTTGGGATGTGTCGGTAGGCCCAACTAGTCTTGAAATGTTTTCCATTGCATATTCTTAATAAACCTAATTAATCTTAAATTTTGTGGGTTCTCATCCTAAGGGGGGATAGTGAAGCTGAAATTCAATAAGGTATAGAGAGTATTACCATAAGCTGATTACCCTAAGGTGGTAAGAATTAAATGCACTTTAAAATTAGCACGGCACTCCGTTTTATGAAAATAAATAAAGAGTGGTGGCACCCCGCAAATGTCCAATTTTATACGAGATTTAGTCTTTAGTTATATATTTTTAGGTTAAAGATGTCTAGGTGCACAAAAAAAATAAATAAATAAATAAGTATTCCAAACATTGATCTGAAAAAGAAAAAAATGAGAAAAGTTATGTAATGAAAAAATGCCAAAGAA